>NC_052150.1:121702916-121841167 GCF_902713615.1 Scyliorhinus canicula
GCAAGGGAATTAATAGTAAGGGGTACAGATAGGCACGTCTGTAGCCACAAAAACGACTCCAGGATGGTAGTTTGCCTCCCTGGTGCCAGGGTTCTGGATACAGAGCGGGTTGAAAGCATCCTAAAACAGGAGGGAAATCAGACAGAGGTCATGTCCATAATAGCATGAATGACACAGGTAGAAAGAGTAGCGAGGTCCTGCAATGGCAATTTAGGGAGTTAGGTAGAAGATTAAAAAGCCAGACATCTTGGGTAGTAATCTCAGAATTACTTCCACTGCCACATGTTAGCGTGGCTAGCAACAGGGATAGAGTGCAGTTGAACACAGCAGGTGTAGAAACTGGGGATGATCGTGGTACCAGGGCAAGGCTGGCTAAGAGGATGGGCAGGCTGGGGGAGGTCGAACTCAGTGGGCCTGGAGTGTACCTGCTTCAATGCACGGAGTATAACAGGTGAAACAGATTCATTTAGTGCCTTGATTCACGCGCGGAACCTGGATATGCTTGCTGTAACGGAGACTTGGTTAAAAAAGGAACAGGACTGGCAGCTAAATATTCCAGGATATAGGTGTTTTAGACGAGACAGGGAGGAAGAAAAGAGGAGTTGCAGTACTGGTTAGAGAACATATGACAGTTGTACAGAGGGAGCACACCATGGAAGAATCAAATAACGAGGCACTGTGGGTCGAACTCAGAAATAGGAAAGGGGCAGTCACAAGAATGGGGGAGTACTACAGGTCTCCCAACAGCCCACGGGAAGTTGAAGAACAGATATGTCAGCAGATTCTGGATCGATGTAGAAATAATAGGTTTGTTGTAGTGGGTGACTTTAATTTTCCTCCTGTTAGCTGGAAATCCCTTAGGGCTAGGGGTCTGGATGTTGAGGAATTTGTTAAATGTGTCCATGAAGGTTTTTTGGAAAAATATGTGGATAGTCCGACTAGAGACTATATTGGACCTCGTGCTAAGGAATGATCCCGGTCGGGTCATCAAAGTTGCTGTGGGAGAACATGTGGCGAACACTGACCACAATTCCGTAAGCTTTCGGATACTCATGGAAATGGACAAGTGTTGTCCTAGGGTTAAGGTGCTAAATTGGAGGAAGCCAACTGCAACCAGATTAGGCACGATTTGGAGGCTGTTGTTTGGGAGAGGCTGTTTGAGGGTAAATCCACATTTGGCATTGTGGGAGTCTATCAAGGAGCAATTGATGGGAGTGCAGGGCAGACATGTGCCGGTAAAAAGGAAGGACAGGACACGCAGGATTCAGGAACCATGGATGACCAGGGAAATTGAGAATATAATCAAAAAGAAAAACAATGCAGATGTGAGGTGCAGGCAACTAAAACAGATTAAGCACTTGAGAAATACAAGAAAAGTAGGCAAGAGTTCAAGCAGGGCGTTAGGAGGGCAAAAAGGGGTCACAAAATGTCCTTGGCAGACAGGATTAAGGAGAATCCCACGGCATTTTATGCATATATTAGGAACAAGAGGGTAGCTTGAGAAAGAGTTGGTCCACACAAGGATAGAGGAGCGAAATTATGGGTAGAACCAAAGGATGTAGGTGATAACCTGAATGAGAATTTTGCATCGGTATTCACAAAGGAGAAGGACACGTTGATTGGTGGTGAATCAGAGGGATGTGTAAACACTTTAGAACAGGTCCTTATTACAAGGAAGTAAGTATTAGGTGTGTTAAAAAGAATTAAGGTAGACAAATCCCCAGGGCCTGATGGCATCTATCCTAGATTCCTGAGGGAGACAAGAGACAAAATTGATGGGCTTCTGACAGAAATCTTTGTGTCCTCGTTGGCCACTGGTGAGATCCCAGAGGATTGGAGGATTGCGAATGTCGCACCATTATTGAAGAAGGGTTGCAAGGACAACCCAAGTAATTATAGGCCAGTTAGCTTGACATCAGTGATAGTGAAATTGTTGGAAAAGACTCTCAGAGATAGGGGGCTGGATTCTACGACAGACATACCTGCTACTTTTAGCCCAGCTGATCTTTTGTAATATTTGAGTAGAGTGTGATGACATTGGAGATTGTCTCAATGGTGCCAGGCCTAATTGTATGGCAGCAATAGAACATCATTCACCCATTGTGCAAATGTAATATTCTCTCTTTAAAATCTGGACATCATCAATACAGGTGGAGCTGGAAGCAGGTTCCCATTGAGAATAAATCCCAATGAAAGGATGGAATTTGACAAATTTAAAACCTCTTGGGTATGTGAATTCAGAAATAAAAATCTAAAGTTAGCTTTAACAAAATATTAAAGCAGTATCGTTAGATATAAACTTGTCGACAGAATGATCTGGCAAAATATTTTGAAGATTATTTTTAAAAGCTGAAAAGTTCATATTGGCAGAAATCCATTTTGCACGAGAATAAAGGCAATTTTATATTTTGTTCTCTCAGCACAAACTCTTACCCTTCCTGTTACAAGTTCTTTTTCTCAAATGAACATGCCCTGTTGAAAAAGCTGTACATTACTGACCAGGAAATTATGTTGGAACAGAAACTTACATGCAGGTTGGCAATTCGTTTGGCACTCCGACATAGTTTCAAAGTTGTTTGCATTCCCCCCACAGCCTCCGTATGTAAATTGCTCACAGGCCAGGGTGTTTTGATTGTAATAAAAACGGATAAAACTTCCCCGACATCTTCCCACTTCACGTGGTAGAGAGCAGGTGTGATACGCTGGAAAATTACTGATTCTTTCACCTGTAGAATTACATAATAATTGTGTCAATAACAGGATCTCGTGAAGCATCGCGATCTAAATCCCGCCCATTGCGGGCGGGATCATTATCTGGCAAATCTGCACATTATAGTGAGACAACTAGTCTCACTCTATTATGCACTTGGCAGATCTAATGAGGGCCTGGAAGCTAACCCCTTTGCCTTGCAGACCTCGGGCAAGCACCGTTCAGTGCGGGTCTCCACAAATACAGAACAGATGAAACGGCACTTGTTGGGGTCTCCCAAGGAATCGGAGCCCCCCCAGATGGTTGACCTCTTTGGCAGGGTGGCATCCTGGAACTGCAGGTGCTACCTTGGCATCTTGGCACTGCCAACCTGGCACAGCCAGCTAATGCTACCTGGGTGCCAGTCACACATTGTCAAGGTGCCCAGGTGGCACCGGCAGGGGCATTGCCACTATGGTGGTGCCTGGCTGACATTCTTCCCGTGGTGGGGATTGGGTCCGGGGGTGCCCTATTTGTGTGGGATGCGGGGGGTGGGGGGTGGGGGCGGTGGGGGGTGGGGGGGGGGGGTGGTGGTGCAGGGAAGCTGTGGCCCCCTCACAGGTGAATTGAGTCTTTGGATGATTGTGAGTTGAGGATAGGGATGTCATCTAAATATAGCGTTTCAATCTCTTACTGCACTGAGGAGGTCTGGCGATCGGAGCTCCCCAGTGCAGGAAACGGGAATAAGTGCGGCCTCAAAGGGGAGTTCCCCACTGAGACCGCGAAATGCCACACAGTCCCGATAGATAGCGGGATGTTCTTTGGCGCTGGGAACTCTTGAAACACCCGGCTAAACGCGCTCGCCACAGGATTCCAATTTGGTTCGATCGCACTGAATTGGAATCAAAACCATTACTGGTGAGCAAACTCCATCCAGCACTTAGTGCCAAAAATGATTCCCCACATGTGTAATATTCCGCATGGGACGACGGGATCGGAATGATTATCTTCCCCGTGGCCCTTGCGGAGTACGAGTCGGGGCGGGGATCTCTATTAACCTCTGTAGAAATAGTCGGCCCAAAAGGCACTGACCAGAGCAGACACCCGGGAGGAATTCTACCGGGCAGTGTAAATATTGTTTGTAAGTAAAACAACGATTCCTTAATTTACTCGGTTTGGACTGCCCGTGTCCTTATTAAAAAATGAATCTTGCCATTCCTGGCTCCCTCGCTGTCTGATTCGTCCAACTTGAATCTCATCTGTTCGTCGCTAACAAAGGGGAGCTATTTATCAGCACTCCCTCCCACTCACTCCCAGTCTGTACACAGACATGACAGCGTGCAGACCTGTTTCTCTCTTTGGTGATTCCGACCTGATCAGACTTCTCGATGCCATCGATGAGAGATTGGATTGGATTTATTTATTGTCACATGTACCAAGGTACAGTGAAAAGTATTTTTCTGCGAGCAGCTCAACAGATCATTAAGTACATGGGAAGAAAAGGGAAGAAAAGAAAATACATAATAAGACAACACAAGGAACACGATGTAACTACATAAGCACCGGCATCAGATGAAGCATACAGGGGTCTAGTGTTAATGAGGTCAGTCCATAAGAGGGTCATTTAGAAGTCTGGAAGCAGCTGGGAAGAAGCTGTTTTTGAGTCTGTCAGTGCGTGTTCTCAGACTTTTGTATCTCCTGCCCGATGGAAGAAGTTGGAAGAGTGAGTAAGCCGGGTGGGAGAGGTCTTTGATTATGCTGCCCGCTTTCCCCAGACAGCGGGAGGTGTAAATTGAGTCAATGGATGGGAGGCAGGTTTGTGTGATGGACTGGGCTGTGTTCACGACTCTCTGAAGTTTCTTTGCGGTCCTGGGCCGAGCAGTTGCCATACCAGGCTGTGATGCAGCCAAAGAGGATGCTTTCTATGGTGCATCTGTAAAAGTTGGTAAGGGTTAATGAGGGAATTTGAAACTGCTAACCATCTCCACATTGATGCTGACAGTGGTGTGTACAGATGGGGAACCCTGTGTGAAATTCTCCCCTACCCGGCGGGGTGGGGGTCCCGGCGTAGCGGAGTGGCACGAACCACTCCGGCGTCGGGCCTCCCCAGAGGTGCAGAATTCTCTGCACCTTTAGGGGCTCGGCCCGCGCCGGACTGGCTCCCGCTCCACCGACTGGCGCCAATTGCCTTTGGCACTACGCCGATCGGCATCGAGGCAGGCCGAAAGGCCTTCGCCGGTCGGCAGGAGTCCACGCATGCGCCGGAGAGACAGCGGCCGCTGACGTCACCACCGGCACATGTGTGGTGGAGGGGGTTTCTTCCGCCTCCGCCATGGTGGAGGCTGTGGCGGCGGCGGAAGAAAAAGAGTGCCCCCACGGCACTGGCCCGCCCACCGATCGGTGGGACCCGGTCGCGGGCCAGGCCACCGTGGGAGCACCCCTCGGGGTCAGATTGCCCCGAGCCCCCACCAGGACTCCAGGGGCCCACTCACGCCGCCAATCCCGCCGGCACAGAGGTGGTTTAAACCACGTCAGCGGGAGAGGCCTGACAGCGGCGGGACTTCGGCCCATCGCGGGCCGGAGAATCACTGCGGGGGGCCCGCTGATCAGTGTGGTGGGCCTGCTGACCGGCGGGGCGTGATTCCCGCCCCCGCCAATTCCCGGGTGGCGGAGAATTCCGGCTACAGCGGGGGCAGGATTTTCGCTAGCCCCGGGTGATTCCCCGACCCTGGGGAGGGGGGGGGGGGGGGGGGGGGGGGGGGCGGGGTGGGGGGGGGTGTCGGGGAATTCCGCCTCCTATTCCCCTGAGAGGGTTGTAAAACCAGCAGCAGTGACAGCAATGCTTCCTGTGAGGCAGTGGCAGCTGCAATGAGTGCGGGCAGTGTGACCAGGAGGACCGCGTCCAATGTAGGAAGATGACAATTAACCTCCAACAAGCTGCAAAGTTACCAGGTACCTCCTGGCATCAGTTCCGCCTGCCACCCCTTAATTACCCCACCAATCCATTGGCTGACACCTCATGACCCCGAACATCAGATCTTCAAGCTTGTTCCTCAGGACCCTGTGGCACTCACCAGCACAGCCCTTTCATGTCCAGGTGCAGTGTCCACACATGCTACCTGCTATAGACATCCCTGACACATTAAACCTGCGGATCACAATGTTCTCTATTTGTCACCGCAGGAGAACCTAGTCCACAATAAGATGGAAAGGGTGAAAAACGTGAGCAGGTGTAGGGGGGGAGGAATTGCCTCTGGGGATCACAGGGCTATGCAAGGAGAGAGCAGTGACCAACAGCAAGTTTCACCTGCGCATGGAGGTGTTCATTGTCTTGTAGGATCACCATCTGATGAGGGCGGGCCATCCGGAGTCGTTCCACCGCATTGCCACGCAAGAGACCACCGCGGAGGAGAGCTACAAGAAGTAAATCGGTGATGTGTCACAGCTATCACCTGCATCCTCCAGCAGTGCAGATTCACAAATCTTGGTGGGCTTATAGGCTTCAGGGGCACAATCTGGTAAGTATCGCACAGCTGCTGATGCACATCAGGTGGAGGAAGGAACATCCGAGGGAGACAGCTGTCGGAGGTCTGCGGGTGGGCAGCATGGTAGCAGTGTGGATAGCACAATTGCTTCACAGCTTCAGGGTCCCAGCTCTGATTCCGGCTTGGGTCACTGTCTGTGCGGAGTCTGCACATCCTCCCCGTGTGTGCGTGGGTTTCCTCCGGGTGCTCCAGTTTCCTCCCATAGTCCAAAGATGTGCAGGTTAGGTGGATTGGCCATGCTAAATTGCCCTTAGTGTCCAAAATTGCCCTTAGTGTTGGGTGGGGTTACTGGGTTATGGAGATAGGGTGCAGGTGTTGACCTCGGGTAGGGTGCTCTTTCCAAGAGCCGGTGCAGACTCAATGGACGAGTGGCCTCCTTCTGCACTGTAAATTCTATGATAATCTATGATAATCCCAGCACACAGCTGGGTCACAACCAGATGCTTTGCCTTTGGACAAGGTACTTCCCGAGCAGATACAGATGATAGGCCAGAGCTGTGAGTTTGAGAAGGGGGTGTCAGCGACATTCCAGCAATTGTAATGCCGATTAGAGGAGTACCATAGCCTTAAAACTCAGGGGATGGTGCCGGCAATGCGTGGCACCCAGGCTAACACTGCTAGGGTGGCCATCACAATGGATCACAATGCGTGGCATCCAGATCTTGGGCGTTGGTGTCCAAGTCATGGCTCAAACTGTGACAAACATGGCTGAGGGCCTCAATATCATATTCCAGTCGATGAGGGGCATGCCCGAGACACAGGTAGAGAATGTCGAGCACTCCAGAGCGTGGCCCAGTTACTGAGGACCATCACTGAGGGTGTCAGCACCATACTGCAGACAATGGGGAGCCTCCAGGACTGACAGAGCCAGATGACTCAGAGGCCTCTGAAGCTTACTCCAGATGCTGTTCACTCCCATAGTGTCCCACGGGCCCCTGCAGGCACTCTCAGGTCGGAGGAAGTGCTGGAAGCCAATCCGAGGCCTGCCACCAAGGAAACCATGGCGGTCTCCTGTTTTTCTGATTTCCCCCCTCCTAACACCTTGCACCTCAAGGGTTTCAGCAGAACAGGGTGGCAGGCGATGCCTGTGACACCAGTAACCCGGCTGGGACCCACCAGCTCCAGGCCCTCCAAAGGTTGTTCGCCAAAGGCATCAAAGGCCACAGAGTGCGGGAAACAGTAGGCTGCCTCCAGCTCCAATGTGCATCCTGGGGAAATAATTAGATTTTGCGGAAGGGTAGGGAGGACTAAGAAGATTAAGGATCACTGTGTGGACACTGGCGGGAAGGGTGGGGAGCAACATCGGTAGCTGGTGACAGTTCGGGTTTCAATTGTTCACTACTGAACATGTTACACCTGAGACATGTGAAGCCTTATTGGCTTACTTACTGTCATGTTATTTTGCATTATGGTGAGAGCCGGTTGTCAACAAAAAGACAGGAGTCAGACTACACCACAGATCAAGGAGCACCAGAGCTTACTTCATAGTGATTTATCATTACCCTCGTGCTTTGTATAATGACACACTGACAGTGCCAACTCCGGGTCAGCACCCTGGAATGAAGGTTCACAGACCCTGAGAGCAGGGGTTATCTGCCGTGGCTGATGATGCCTATCAGGAGGCCACAGGCTGATGCAGAAACCCGTTACAACGATGCCCGTGCCGTGAGCAGAGGCGAGATCGAGCCGTTCTTCGGCATCCTGAAGATGCAGTTCAGTATAGCGCTAGGGGTCTCCCACATTGTGGTGGCCTGCTGTGTCCTCCACAACATTGCGCAGCAGAGGGACACTGGAGGAGGAGGATGAATACTAGGCCTTGTGAAAAGAGGAGGATGCGGGAAGGGGGAGGATGGGCAGAACATGGGGCCCAGGCAGGCACGGGAGGCTGAAAAACTGGTGCCCTGGTTCAAAGTGGGTGGCATGGTAGCACAATGGTCAAATCTGTTGCTTCACTGCACCAAGTTCTCAGGTTCGATTCCGGGCTTGGATCACTGTGTCTGCAGAGTCTGCACATTCTCTCTGTGCCTGCGTGGATTTCTTCCAAGTGCTCCGGTTTCCTCTCACAAGTCCCGAAAGACGTGCTGTTAAGTAAGTCAGACATTCTGAATTCTCCCTCCATATACCCGAACAGGCGCCAGAATGTGGCGACTACGGACTTTCATGATAACTTAATTGCAGTGTTAATGTAAGCCCGCTGTGACAATAAAGATTATTATTATGGGGAGGCGGGGGGGTATGGGATGGAGAGGGGTGGGGGTGGGGCACCGGGGCGGTGAGCTCCGGCTGAAATGGTGCATTGGATATTCACTCACCTCCACCTGTTTCCTCGTAGTTGTATACCATGTGACTCTGTACATCATGCAGTAGGCAGTGCTATTCTCCAGTCCTGCATAAACCCTTGCACTGCAAACTCCTTTACATTCCAATTGTATCAGGAAGACAACACAGCAAAGGACTTACTGAAGAGATTATAAACAATGGGAAATGAGTGATGAGCAGGTATCTGTTACACTTGGATGACCTGGCTGCCCTGCATCAGATGGAAGAACCACTCACTAGATGAGGCTTTCAGAAAAGCAAAATGTATTTACAGATGTACAAATTATATACAGTGAATGTTCACATAAACCACCACTGTGCTCTCTGCATTTCTTAATATTCCTAACCCTACTGGAACGTCGAGGTGCATTCCCAATATCCGGAACTGAGGTGGATGCAGCCAGTTGACTGCTATGCCCTGTTGCCTGAGGTTCCTTTGGAGGGCACCGTCTGGAGGCTCAAGGTGAGAAATCCCTGGCCGTTTGAGTCTCCTGCTGTGGGGAAAGTGCACCCACCTTCGCCGGAGCAGCTGGAGTTGCTGTGGTCCCGTGCAGAAGGGGCGGAGCAGTTGGAGAGTCCTGTCTGGATTAGTCTAGATTTCCAGCTGATGCTCCTTCTCCCTGTGGGAGCCTGAGGAACCCTCCCTGATTCCTGCAGGGGAAGGGCTCCTGAAGAGAGGTTGAGGTGCCCCATACCTCTCTTGCCAAGCCCGTGATGGCTCCTACTCATGGATTGAGCAATATTGTACAGGCCCAAGAGCACATCTGGCACAACCACTGGATAAAAGTCTCCACAACTGATGCCTCCCTTTCAATGGTCACGCAATAAGTTTGCATGCCTGAGTCATGACATCAGACGGATTGTGTACGGACTCCTCCATCCTCGTTGTAATCTGCTGATAGCCTCTGATAACCCTGCCTGCTACACCCCTCACTGCCTTTGGTGCGCTATCATCTCTGAGGGCCGGTTTCAAGGTCTCCACATCGGACTTGCACTAAGCAGCAGCCTGGCCTCCAGCAGTCCTCAGACTGTCAGAGACCATGACTGTGTCTTCCTCCACCTGGTGTAGACCCATTTCTGTGCTGTGCTCAGCAGATGACATCCCCCGAGCAGGTTCTAAAACTAGGTCCTGCTGCGGTGTGTGTCACTGTGTTGGGGGAGTGTGCAGACGGACGCAGTGATGGGTCTTCTTCATGTACATCCTCGACCCCATCATCCAAGATGAACCGAAGGCTGGGCCTGATGTGCTGGTTTCTCATGGCCTTTCCTTGCTAGTGGCTGTAATGTAGGGATGAGATACTTATAGACTGCCTGGAGAAGCACCAAACATTAAAGAGCGCTCTCAGTGTCGGGGGGTGGGACATGACTCAGTGGCTTGTTGTGAGCCTTTGGCACAGAAGTCATCCCTGTCCTCGCCGACCTGCTCCACCGCCTGGTCTTCACAGTGAATGAGTGGTCTGAACACAAACATCACACACCCCCCACACACACATCCTCACCCCCCACCCCCCATCCCAGCTTTGACCTGAGATGTCTTGTGTGGAAATTCTTGTCTTGCATGAAGAAAATGGAATAGACTGTGAGCAGGACATAAACCAAAGCAGATATTAAGCATGATGCCTGCTGTGAGTGTTGGGCAGATCTATGTAAGAGCTGACAATGTGACTTGTGCGGGATATCACAAGAGATGAAGATGTTAAAGTGTGATGAGAGAATCAATGATGATGCCCTTTCCAGTGGTAAAGTGTGAGATTTCTGTGGACTGTAACTCTGCAAAAGCCTGATGGCCCTTTCAGAGTGTGAGTTTCGAGTGAGGGGAAGATTGACTTACTCTGTTGGAGCAGATGAGAACACTCATTCTCTTTCTGCATTGAGAGCAGACCTCTTCTGAGGTCCACAGTCGTTATGACCTCCTTTCAAACCTGGGTGGTGAGGTTTGTAGACCTCCAGCACCCGTTGTAGGGGTACAGGACCTCACACCAGTCTTCCATTACCTGTAGGACTCTCTCCACTCTCTCCAGAATCTTGTTGCTGAACTTGGGGTAGAGAGTTTGCCTCTCTGGAGCGTCTTCACCAGCCACAACGAGTTCTGGGCTGCTGAGAGTGAATGTTTATATGGGTGTGTAACCTCAGCCCGCTACGATAATGGTAGGGCGGACAAATCCCAGGCCACCCTGCCACTTATACTGAGTTAAAACTCTGGTGATTTAACGTGGCAATCTATGATGGATCCAAAGCCTTTTGATCTCTCAACCAGGCTGTCACTATCAGTGGTAGAGTTTATCAAATTATACACACACCTGAACAATGATCTGTGACTATCTCAGTACAATATTGGGCTGATAATCATGATATCCTCTCTGAGGCCTCCTGGTCCTTCAGCATCGCCGGCTGTGTATGCAGTTGGCAAGCTGGTTGCTGCTACCTCTGATCAGCTGTTCTCCACTCCCTCATTCTCCTTCCCTCACATGAGGAACCTCCTCCAGAGTGCACAATTCCCACAGTCTCTGTACCTCTTTTTGTTTCAGTAGTCCCTGTGCTGGAACCTCCTTGTGTGAAGCCTCACTTCCAAATGCCTCCCTTTTGCTGAACCCTTCAGTGGCTCAATGTCAGAGATTTGCTCCGTGCTGAGGAAACAATTTCTTCATTCCTCATGCAGTCTCAGCTGCAGCCTCCAACCCCTCATTGTGCTGCTCAGATACTGTCATTTAAACCACCATTATGCTCCTTCAATGATCCAGTCATGATCATCTCATATCTGTCAAGACAGTGTGACCACAACTCATACAGGCAGCGAGAAATCACGGGGAATTGGCAATTGAATTGCCACAATTATCTCATAATGTTGTAAAGTCCCTTTAAGGGATTCCTGCATGATTGCCGAGCCTCAAGAAATGAATCCACAACATGTTCATCACATCCCTTATGAGCAATTGGTGCCTTATGTCTTGTACAGTAAATATGCCCAAGGTATTATATCATTATAACAACACAGCACATAATAGGCCTATACTGAAAGGCAGACAGACCTCCTATTTTTAACTCAGCTCCTCACTTAATATTTGAGTTGGGTGTGATGACATGGGAGACTGCCTCAATATTGCCAGGCCTAATTGTCTGGCAGCAATAGAACGTCATGCACCCATTGTGCAAATGTAATATTCTCTCTTTAAAATCTGGACATCATCAATACAGGTGGAGCTGGAAGCAGGTTCCCATTTAGAATAAATCCCAATGAAAGGATTGAATTTTACAAATTTTAAATCTCTTGGGTCTGTGAATTCAGAAATAAGAATGCAAAGTTAGCTTTTACAAAATATTAAAGCAGTATCGTTAGATATAAACATGTCGACAGAATGATCTGGCAAAATGCTTTGAAGATTTTTTTTAAAAGCTGGAAAGATCATATTGACAGAAATCCATTTAGCACGAGAATAAATGCAATTTTATATTTTGTTCTCTCAGCAGGAACTCTTACCCTTCCTGTCACCTGCAGGTGGGCAATTTCTTTGGCACGCTGACATAGTTTCAAAGTTGTTTGCATTCCCTTCACAGCCTCCGTATGTAAATTGCTCACAGGCCCTGGTCCTTTGATTGTAATAAAAACGGATAAAACGTGCCCGACATCTTCCCACTTCAGGTACCAGAGAACAGGTTTGATCGTCTAGATAAATACAAAGTGTCCCATGTAACATCTGTAGAATTATTAAATAATTGATTTAATGAACTGATATCTTGATTATTACAAAAATAATAACATGAAGGGCATGATCTATTGGCCGTGTTGCGTCTGCAAGATGGCAAGGCATGGCCGCTAGAGGCTGGGAGATCCCTCCTCTGCGATCTACCCAGTTCGCCACATCTCGCAAGATATAACATTATCTTATGAAGCATCGCAATCGAAATTCCGCCCATTGCGGGCAGGATCACTATCTGCCAAATCTGCACCAGATCTGGCAACTAGTCTCACTGCTGGATCCACTGAGGGCCTGGAATCTAATCCCTTTGCCTTGGAGACCTCGGGCGAGCGCCGTTCAGTGCTGGTCCCCACAAATGCACAGCAGATGGAATGGCACTTGGTGGGGCTCCAAAGGAATCGGAGGCCCCCAGATGCTTGACCTCTTCGGCAGGGTGGCATCCTGGAACTGCATGTGCGACCTTGGCATCTTGGCACTGCCAGACTAGAACCGTGCTAATGCCACCTGGGTGCCAGCCAATCATTGTCACGGTTTCCAGATGGCACCGACAGGGGCACTGCCAGGCTGCTGGTTCCTGGCTGACATTTGTGCCATGGTGGGGATTGGGTCTGGGGTTGCCCTACGTGTGGGGATGCAGGGGGGGGGGGGGGGGGGGGGGGGGGGGGGGGGGGGGGGGGAGCTGTGACCCATTCAGAGGTAAGTTGGAGCTTTGGATGGTTGTGAGTTGAGTGATAAGGATGACATCGAAAAATGGCATCCCAATCTTTTCCTGTACTGAGCGATCAGAGCTCCTCAGTGCTGGAAACAGGAATAAGTGCGGCCTCGAAGGGGAGTTCCCTGCTGAGGCCGTGAATTGGAACACAGTCCCGATAGATAATGGGGTCTTGCTTGGCGCAAGGAGCACCGGGAAACATTCGATAAATGCGTTCAACATGGGATTCTAATTTGGTTAGATTGCACGGAATTGAAATCTGAACCACTACTGGTGAGTAAACTCCATTCAGCAGTTTGTGTCAAAAATGAGCCCCCACCGTGTAATATTCCGCACGGAAATATGGGGTGGGAATGATTATCTTCCCCGTGATCCTTACGGAGTACGAGCCAGGGACGGGGGATCTCTTTTAACCTCTGTATAAATAGTCAGCCAGTAAGGCACTGACCAGAGCAGGAACCCGGGAGGGGATCTACCAGGAAGTATAAATATAACAATATTTCCGTATTTTACTCGGTTTGGACTCCCCTAGACCTTATTAAAAAATTAATCTTGCCATTCCTGGCTCCCTCGCTGCCTGATTGGCCTAACTTACCTCTCAGCTGCTCTTTGCTGACAAAGGGGAGCTATTTATAAACACTCCCTCACCACTCACTCCCAGTCTGCACACAAACATGACAGCATGCAGACCTGCTTCTCTCTTTGATGATACCGACCTGATCAGACTTCTTGATTCCGTCGATGAGAGATGGAGAATCCTCTGATCATCTTGTATGCCTCTATTAAGTCACATCTTAACCTTCTCTCTAACAAAAACAGCCTCAGGTCCCTCAGCCTTTCCTCATAAGATCTTCCCTCCATACCAGGCAACATCCTGGTAAATCTCCTCTGCACCCTTTCCAATGCTTCCACATCCTTCCTACAATGCGGCGACCAGAACTGCACGCAATACTCCAAATGCGACCGCACCAGAGCTTGGTGCAGCTGCAACATGACCTTAATGGCTCTGAAATTCAATCCCTCTACCAATAAAAGCTAACATACCGTACGCCTTCATAACAACCCTATCAACCTGGGTGGCAACTTTCAGGGATCTATGGACATGGACACCGAGATCTCTGCTCATCCACACTAACAAGAATCCTACCATTAGCCCAGTACTCTGTCTTCCTGTTATTCCTTCCAAAATGAATCACCTCACACTTTTCTGCATTAAACTCCATTTGCCACTTCTTAGCCCAGCTCTGCAGCTTATCTATGTCCTTCTGTAACTTGCAACATCCTTCCGCACTGTCCATAACTCCACCGACTTTAGTGTCATCCACAACTTTACTCACCCATCCTTCTACGCCCTCCTCCAGGTCATTTATAAAATAACAAACAGCAGTGGCCCCAAAACAGATCCTTGTGGTACACCACTAGTAACTGAACTGCAGGCTGAACATTTCCCATCAACCACCACCCTCTGTCTTCTTACAGCTAACAGATTTCTGATCCAAACTGCTAAATCACTTTCAATCCCATGCCTCCGCATTTGCTGCAATAGCCTACGTGGGGAACCTCATCAAACGCTTTACTGAAATCCATATACACCACATCAACTGCTTTACCCTCGCCCACCTGTTTGGTCACCTTCTCAAAGAACTCAATAAGGTTTGTGAGGCACGACCTACCCTTCACAAAACCTTGTTGACTATCTCTAATCAAATTATTCCTTTCTAGATGATTATAAATCCTATCTCTTATAAACCTTTCCAAGACTATGCCCACAACAGAGGTAAAGCTCACTATAGTTACTCACTCTATACTTACCGGGGTTGTCTCTATTCCCCTTCTTGAACAAGGGGACAAAATTTGCTATCCTCTAGTCTTCTGGCACTATTCTTGTAGACAATGACGACATAAAGAACAAAGCCAAAGGCTCAGCAATCTCCTCCCTAGCTTCCCAGAGAATCCTAGGATAAATCCCATCCAGCCCAGGGGACTTATCTATTTTAACACTTTCCAGAATTGCTAACACCTCCTCCTTATGAACCTTAATCCCGTCTAGTCTAGTAGCCTGTATCTCAATATTCTCCTCAACAACATTGTCTTTTTCCTGTGTTAATAGGCTGGTGGGTTTATAGGCTTCGGGAGCACAATCTGGTGAGTTTCACACAGCTGCTGATGCACATCAGGTGGAGGCAGGAACATCCAAGGGAGACAGCTGTCGGAGGTCTACTGAATCCCAGCATACAGTGGGGTCGCAATCATAGAACATAGAACATAGAACAGTACAGCACAGAACAGGCCCTTCGGCCCTCGATGTTGTGCCGAGCAACGTATCCACCCTATACCCGTAACCCAACAACTCCCCCCTTAACCTTACTTTTTAGGACACTATGGGCAATTTAGCATGGCCAATCCACCTAACCCGCACATCTTTGGACTGTGGGAGGAAACCGGAGCACCCGGAGGAAACCCACGCACACACGGGGAGGACGTGCAGACTCCGCACAGACAGTGACCCAGCCGGGAATCAAACCTGGGACCCTGGAGCTGTGAAGCATTTATGCTAACCACCATGCTACCGTGCTGCCCCAAATCAGATGCCTAGCGTTTGGACAAGGTACTTCCCCAGCTGATACAGATAATACCCCAGAGCTGTGAGATTGAGAAGGGGGTGTCAGCGACGTTCCAGCGACTGTAAGGCCAATTGGAGGAGTCACAAAGCCTTCAGGAACAGGGGATGGTTCCAGCAATGTGTGGCACCCAGGCTAACACCGTTAGGGTGGCAATCACAATGGAGAACCTGGAGCACGATCCGTGTCTTGAGTGGTAGTGTCCAAGTCATGGCTGAGGGACTCAAAATCATATTCCAGTCAATGAGGGACATGCCCCAGACACAGGTAGACATTGTTGAGCACTCCAGAGCGTGGCCCAGTCACTGAGGACCATCGCTGAGGGTGTCAGCACCATACTGCAGACAATGGGGAGCCTCCAGGACTGACACAGCCAGATGACTGAGAGGCCTCTGAAGCTTACTCCAGTTGCTGCTCCCTCGAATGGAGTCCCTCAGGGCACTCCGGGCATGCTCATGTAGGAGGAAGTGCTGAAGGCCATCCATGGAATTGCCAGATCCATGGCTGCACATGAGCATGGCAGCGGCCTGCAGCAGCTGCAGCGTGATACATGGTGGAGTCTGCTCGTGCGCCCGGACCACCCCCCCACAGTGCCCCCAGCCCTTAATACAGTTCCACCCTGCCTGCCAATTGGCCCTCCCATGACTGTGGCGATGCTGGACTGAGTCCGCAGCCGCCACACCGAGTTCCCGGTTGGTGAGACCAAGAGTGACCCATGCCATCGGGAACGCGGAACGTCGGTGGCGGGGCATCAGAGAGCGGGCCTCAGGCAATGTCCTGAGGTCATCGAGATGTGGGGCCAAGTACTCCTGGAGTACGCTGTATTAGAGGGGGCAGAGCATTGCGAAAGTGGCGCCGCCACCGATTTGGTTGGAAACTTGGATTCTCCGGCCGATTGCCGAACCCAATTTAACTGTTGCTGACCAGAAAATCCAGCCCATGATCTATACACATTCGGAACTGAGTGGTCTTATTAGCGACAGACAGCATAGTTTTGTACGAGGGAGGTCATGTCTCACTAATTTAATTGAGTTTTTTGAGGAGGTGACAAAAATGATTGACAAGGGAAGGGCTGTGGATGTTGTCGACATGGACTTTAGTAAAGCATTTGATCAGATCCCTCATGGAAGGCTGGTGCAAAAGATTACATCACATAGGGTCAGGGGATGAACTAGCTGGATGGATTCAGAACTGGCTTGGCCATAGAAGACAGAGGGTAGCAGTAGAAGGGTGTTTTACCGAATGGAGGTCTTTAACTAGTGGTGTACACAGGGGTCAGTACTGGGACCTCTGCTCTTTGTAATATATATAAACGACTTGGAAGAAAACATGGCGGGTCTGATTAGCAAGTTTGCGGATGATACTATGATTGCAGGAATTGCAGATAGGGATGAAGATTGTCAGAATACAACAGGATTTTGATAGGCTGCAAAATTGGGCAGAGAAATGGCAGCGGGAATTTTATCCAGACAAATGTGAGTGATGCATTTTGGTAGATCCAATTAAGGAGGGAGCTATAAAATAAGTGGCATAGAGAGACAGAGAAGCATCTGGGTCCACAGGTCCTTAAAAGTGGCAGCACAGTTGGAAATAGTGGTAAAGAAAGCATATGGCATTTTGCCTTCATAGGGCGGGGTATCAAGTATTTAAGCTTGAAAATTATGTCGCAGTTATATAGAAAGTTGGTTAGGCCACATTTGGAATACTGTGTCCAGTTCTGGTCACCACACTGCCAGAAGGACGTGGAGGCTTTGGAGAGTGTACAGAAAAGGTTCACCAGGATGTTGCCTGGTATGGAGGATATTAGCTATGAGGAGAGATTGAATAAACTGGGATTGTTCTCCGTAGAGAGACCGAGGCTGAGGGGCAACCTGACAGAAGTTTATAAAATTATTAAGGATATGGATAGGGTGAACAGTTGGAGGCTTTTTTCCAGGGCGGAATTGAAAATTACAAGTTCAAGGTGAGGGGGGACAGGTTCAGCGGAGATGTGTGGGGAAAGTGTTTTACACAGAGGGTGGTGGTGGCCAGCAATGCACTGCCAAGTGAAGTGGTTGAGGCAGATACGTTAGTGACCTTTAAGATTTATCTGGATAGGCACATGAAAAGACGGATAGAAGGATACAGGCGGTTTGTCTAGACAGGACACGTGATCGGCGCAGGCTTTGAAGGGCCGAAGGGCCTGTTCCTGTGCTGTATTGTTCTTTGATCTTTGGCCTTTGTGAAGACTGTGTGACCACAAATCATACAGACAGCGAGAAATCATGGGGATTTGTAATTGAATTGCAACAATTATTTCATAATGTTGTAAAGCACCTTTCAGAGATAGCTGCATGATTGCAAAGCCACAAGAACTGAATCTACAACATGTTTACCACATCCCTTATGAGTAATTGGTGTCTTGTGTCTTGTTCAGTAATTAAGCCTAAAGTATTATTTTTAAAAATAAATTTAGAGTACCCAATTGCTTTTTTTCCAATTAAGGGGCAATTTAGCGTGGCCAATCCACCTAACCTGCACATCTTTGGGTTGTGGGGGTGAAACCCAAGCAGACATGTGGAGAATGTGCAAACTCCACATGGACAGTGACCCAGGGCCAAGCCCAAAGTATTATAAACATAATAGGCCTATACAGAAAGGCAGACAGACCTGCTACTTTGAGCCCAGCTCCTCTTTTGTATTTGAGTAGAGTGTGATGACATTGGAGATTGTCTCAATGGTGCCAGGCCTAATTGTATGGCAGCAATAGAACATCATTCACCCATTGTGCAAATGTAATATTCTCTCTTTAAAATCTGGACATCATCAATACAGGTGGAGCTGGAAGCAGGTTCCCATTGAGAATAAATCCCAATGAAAGGATGGAATTTGACAAATTTAAAACCTCTTGGGTATGTGAATTCAGAAGTAAAAATCTAAAGTTAGCTTTAACAAAATATTAAAGCAGTATCGTTGGATATAAACTTGTCGACAGAATGATCTGGCAAAATATTTTGAAGATTATTTTTAAAAGCTGAAAAGTTCATATTGGCAGAAATCCATTTAGCACGAGAATAAAGGCAATTTTATATTTTGTTCTCTCAGCACGAACTCTTACCCTTCTGTTACAAGTTCTTTTTCTCAAATGAACATGCCCTGTTGAAAAAGCTGTACATTACTGACCAGGAAATTATGTTGGAACAGAAACTTACCTGTAGTTGGGCATTTCGTTTGGCACTCCGACATAGTTTCAAAGTTGTTTGCATTCCCCCCACAGCCTCCGTATGTAAATTGCTCACATGCCTGGGTGTTTTGATTGTAATAAAAACGGATAAAACTTCCCCGACATCGTCCCACTTCACGTGGTAGAGAGCAGGTGTGATCCGCTGGAAAATTACTGATTCTTTCACCTGTAGAATTACATAATAATTGTGTCAATAACAGGATCTCGTGAAGCATCGCGATCTAAATCCCGCCCATTGCGGGCGGGATCATTATCTGGCAAATCTGCACATTATAGTGAGACAACTAGTCTCACTCTATTATGCACTTGGCAGATCTAATGAGGGCCTGGAATCTAACCCCTTTGCCTTGGAGACCTCGGGCAAGCACCGTTCAGTGCGAGTCTCCACAAATACAGAACAGATGAAACGGCACTTGTTGGGGTCTCCCAAGGAATCGGAGCCCCCCCAGATGGTTGACCACTTTGGCAGGGTGGCATCCTGGAACTGCAGGTGCTACCTTGGCATCTTGGCACTGCCAACCTGGCACAGCCAGCTAATGCTACCTGGGTGCCAGTCACACATTGTCAAGGTGCCTAGGTGGCACCTGCAGGGGCATTGCCACGATGGTGGTGCCTGGCTGACATTCTTCCCGTGGTGGGGATTGGGTCCGGGGGTGCCCTATTTGTGTGGGATGCGGGGGGCGGGGGGTGGAGGTGGGGGGCGTTGGGGAGGGGGGGTGGTGGTGCAGGGAAGCTGTGGCCCCTTCACAGGTGAATTGAGTCTTTGGATGATTGTGAGTTGAGGATAGGGATGTCATCTAAATATAGCGTTTCAATCTCTTACTGCACTGAGGAGGTCTGGCGATCGGAGCTCCCCAGTGCAGGAAACGGGAATAAGTGCGGCCTCAAAGGGGAGTTCCCCACTGAGGCCGCGAAATGCCACACAGTCCCGATAGATAGCGGGATGTTCTTTGGCGCTGGGAACTCTTGAAACACCCGGCTAAACGCGCTCGCCACAGGATTCCAATTTGGTTCAATCGCACTGAATTGGAATCAAAACCATTACTGGTGAGCAAACTCCTTCCAGCACTTATTGCCAAAAATGATTCCCCACATGTGTAATATTCTGCATGGGACGACGGGATAGGAATGATTATCTTCCCCGTGGCCCTTGCGGAGTACGAGTCGGGGCGGGGGATCTCTATTAACCTCTGTAGAAATGGTCGGCCCAAAAGGCACTGACCGGAGCAGACACCCGGGAGGAATTCTACCGGGCAGTGTCAATATTGTTTGTAAGTAAAACAACGATTCCTTAATTTACTCGGTTTGGACTGCCCATGTCCTTATTAAAAAATGAATCTTGACATTCCTGGCTCCCTCGCTGTCTGATTCGTCCAACTTGAATCTCATCTGTTCGTCGCTAACAAAGGGGAGCTATTTATCAGCACTCCCTCCCACTCACTCCCAGTCTGCACACAGACATGACAGCATGCAGACCTGTTTCTCTCTTTGGTGATTCCGACCTGATCAGACTTCTCGATGCCATCGATGAGAGATTGGATTGGATTTGTTTATTGTCACATGTACCAAGGTACAGTGAAAAGTATTTTTCTGCGAGCAGCTCAACAGATCATTAAATACATGGGAAGAAAAGGGAAGAAAAGAAAATACATAATAAGACAACACAAGGAACACAATGTAACGACATAAGCACCGGCATCAGATGAAGCATACAGGGGTCTAGTGTTAATGAGGTCAGTCCATAAGAGGGTCATTTAGAAGTCTGGAAACAGCTGGGAAGAAGCTGTTTTTTGAGTCTGTTAGTGCGTGTTCTCAGACTTTTGTATCTCCTGCCCGATGGAAGAAGTTGGAAGAGTGAGTAAGCCGGGTGGGAGAGGTCTTTGATTATGCTGCCCGCTTTCCCCAGACAGCGGGAGGTGTAAATTGAGTCAATGGATGGGAGGCAGGTTTGTGTGATGGACTGGGCTGTGTTCACGACTCTCTGAAGTTTCTTTGCGGTCCTGGGCCGAGCAGTTGCCATACCAGGCTGTGATGCAGCCAAAGAGGATGCTTTCTATGGTGCATCTGTAAAAGTTGGTAAGGGTTAATGAGGGAATTTGAAACTGCTAACCATCTCCACATTGATGCTGACAGTGGTGTGTACAGATGGGGAACCCTGTGTGAAATTCTCCCCTACCCGGCGGGGTGGGGGGGTCCCGGCGTAGCGGAGTGGCACGAACCACTCCGGCGTCGGGCCTCCCCAGAGGTGCAGAATTCTCTGCACCTTTAGGGGCTCGGCCCGCGCCGGACTGGCTCCCGCTCCACCGACTGGCGCCAATTGCCTTTGGCACTACGCCGATCGGCATCGAGGCAGGCCGAAAGGCCTTCGCCGGTCGGCATGAGTCCACGCATGCGCCGGAGAGACAGCGGCCGCTGACGTCACCACCGGCACATGTGTGGTGGAGGGGGTTTCTTCCGCCTCCGCCATGGTGGAGGCTGTGGCGGCGGCGGAAGAAAAAGAGTGCCCCCACGGCACTGGCCCGCCCACCGATCGGTGGGACCCGGTCGCGGGCCAGGCCACCGTGGGAGCACCCCTCGGGGTCAGATTGCCCCGAGCCCCCACCAGGACTCCAGGGGCCCACTCACGCCGCCAATCCCGCCGGCACAGAGGTGGTTTAAACCACGTCAGCGGGAGAGGCCTGACAGCGGCGGGAATTCGGCCCATCGCGGGCCGGAGAATCACTGCGCGGGGCCCGCTGATCAGTGTGGTGGGCCTGCTGACCGGCGGGGCGTGATTCCCGCCCCCGCCAATTCCCGGGTGGCGGAGAATTCCGGCTACAGCGGGGGCAGGATTTTCGCTAGCCCCGGGTGATTCCCCGATCCTGTGGGGGGGGGGGGGGGGGGGGGGGGGGGGGGGGGGGGGTGTCGGGGAATTCCGCCTCCTATTCCCCTGAGAGGATTGTAAAACCAGTCGCAGTGACAGCAATGCTTCCTGGGAGGCAGTGGCAGCTGCAATGAGTGTGGGCAGTGTGACCAGGAGGACCGCGTCCAATGTAGGAAGATGACAATTAACCTCCAACAAGCTGCAAAGTTACCAGGTACCTCCTGGCATCAGTTCCGCCTGCCACCCCTTAATTACCCCACCAATCCATTGGCTGACACCTCATGACCCCGAACATCAGATCTTCAAGCTTGTTCCTCAGGACCCTGTGGCACTCACCAGCACAGCCCTTTCATGTCCAGGTGCAGTGTCCACACATGCTACCTGCTATAGACATCCCTGACACATTAAACCTGCGGATCACAATGTTCTCTATTTGTCACCGCAGGAGAACCTAGTCCACAATAAGATGGAAAGGGTGAAAAACGCGAGCAGGTGTAGGGGGGGAGGAATTGCCTCTGGGGATCACAGGGCTATGCAAGGAGAGAGCAGTGACCAACAGCAAGTTTCACCTGCGCATGGAGGTGTTCATTGTCTTGTAGGATCACCATCTGATGAGGGCGGGCCATCCGGAGTCGTTCCACCGCATTGCCACGCAAGAGACCACCGCGGAGGAGAGCTACAAGAAGTAAATCGGTGATGTGTCACAGCTATCACCTGCATCCTCCAGCAGTGCAGATTCACAAATCTTGGTGGGCTTATAGGCTTCAGGGGCACAATCTGGTAAGTATCGCACAGCTGTTGATGCACATCAGGTGGAGGAAGGAACATCCGAGGGAGACAGCTGTCGGAGGTCTGCGGGTGGGCAGCATGGTAGCAGTGTGGATAGCACAATTGCTTCACAGCTTCAGGGTCCCAGCTCTGATTCCGGCTTGGGTCACTGTCTGTGCGGAGTCTGCACATCCTCCCCGTGTGTGCGTGGGTTTCCTCCGGGTGCTCCAGTTTCCTCCCATAGTCCAAAGATGTGCAGGTTAGGTGGATTGGCCATGCTAAATTGCCCTTAGTGTCCAAAATTGCCCTTAGTGTTGGGTGGGGTTACTGGGTTATGGAGATAGGGTGCAGGTGTTGACCTCGGGTAGGGTGCTCTTTCCAAGAGCCGGTGCAGACTCAATGGACGAGTGGCCTCCTTCTGCACTGTAAATTCTATGATAATCTATGATAATCCCAGCACACAGCTGGGTCACAACCAGATGCTTTGCCTTTGGACAAGGTACTTCCCGAGCAGATACAGATGATAGGCCAGAGCTGTGAGTTTGAGAAGGGGGTGTCAGCGACATTCCAGCAATTGTAATGCCGATTAGAGGAGTACCATAGCCTTAAAACTCAGGGGATGGTGCCGGCAATGCGTGGCACCCAGGCTAACACTGCTAGGGTGGCCATCACAATGGATCACAATGCGTGGCATCCAGATCTTGGGCGTTGGTGTCCAAGTCATGGCTCAAACTGTGACAAACATGGCTGAGGGCCTCAATATCATATTCCAGTCGATGAGGGGCATGCCCGAGACACAGGTAGAGAATGTCGAGCACTCCAGAGCGTGGCCCAGTTACTGAGGACCATCACTGAGGGTGTCAGCACCATACTGCAGACAATGGGGAGCCTCCAGGACTGACACAGCCAGATGACTCAGAGGCTTCTGAAGCTTACTCCAGATTCTGTTCACTCCCATAGTGTCCCACGGGCCCCTGCAGGCACTCTCAGGTCGGAGGAAGTGCTGGAAGCCAATCCGAGGCCTGCCACCAAGGAAACCATGGCGGTCTCCTGTTTTTCTGATTTCCCCCCTCCTAACACCTTGCACCTCAAGGGTTTCAGCAGAACAGGGTGGCATGCAATGCCTGTGACACCAGTAACCCGGCTGGGACCCACCAGCTCCAGGCTCTCCAAAGGTTGTTCGCCAAAGGCATCAAAGGCCACAGAGTGCGGGAAACAGTAGGCTGCCTCCAGCTCCAATGTGCATCCTGGGGAAATAATTAGATTTTGCGGAAGGGTAGGGAGGACTAAGAAGATTAAGGATCACTGTGTGGACACTGGCGGGAAGGGTGGGGAGCAACATCGGTAGCTGGTGACAGTTCGGGTTTCAATTGTTCACTACTGAACATGTTACACCTGAGACATGTGAAGCCTTATTGGCTTACTTACTGTCATGTTATTTTGCATTATGGTGAGAGCCGGTTGTCAACAAAAAGACAGGAGTCAGACTACACCACAGATCAAGGAGCACCAGAGCTTACTTCACAGTGAGTTATCATTACCCTCGTGCTTTGTATAATGATACACTGACAGTGCCCTGGAATGAAGGTTCACAGACCCTGAGAGCAGGGGTTATCTGCCGTGGCTGATGATGCCTATCCGGAGGCCACAGGCTGATGCAGAAACCCGTTACAACGATGCCCGTGCCGTGAGCAGAGGCGAGATCGAGCCGTTCTTCGGCATCCTGAAGATGCAGTTCAGTATAGCGCTGGGGGTCTCCCACATTGTGGTGGCCTGCTGTGTCCTCCACAACATTGCGCAGCAGAGGGACACTGGAGGAGGAGGATGAATACTAGGCCTTGTGAAAAGAGGAGGATGCGGGAAGGGGGAGGATGGGCAGAACATGGGGCCCAGGCAGGCACAGGAGGCTGCAAAACTGGTGCCCTGGTTCAAAGTGGGTGGCATGGTAGCACAATGGTCAAATCTGTTGCTTCACTGCACCAAGTTCTCAGGTTCGATTCCGGGCTTGGATCACTGTGTCTGCAGAGTCTGCACATTCTCTCTGTGCCTGCGTGGATTTCTTCCAAGTGCTCCGGTTTCCTCTCACAAGTCCCGAAAGACGGGCTGTTAAGTAAGTCGGACATTCTGAATTCTCCCTCCATATACCCGAACAGGCGCCAGAATGTGGCGACTACGGACTTCATGATAACTTAATTGCAGTGTTAATGTAAGCCCGCTGTGACAATAAAGATTATTATTATGGGGAGGCGGGGGGGGGGGGGGGTATGGGATGGAGAGGGGTGGGGGTGGGGCACCGGGGCGGTGAGCTCCGGCTGAAATGGTGCATTGGATATTCACTCACCTCCACCTGTTTCCTCGTAGTTGTATACCATGTGACTCTGTACATCATGCAGTAGGCAGTGCTATTCTCCAGTCCTGCATAAACCCTTGCACTGCAAACTCCTTTACATTCCAATTGTATCAGGAAGACAACACATCAAAGGACTTACTGAAGAGATTATACACAATGGGAAATGAGTGATGAGCAGGTATCTGTTACACTTGGATGACCTGGCTGCCCTGCATCAGATGGAAGAACCATTCACCAGATGAGGCTTTCAGAAAAGCAAAATGTATTTATAGATGTGCCAATTATATACAGTGAGTGTTCACCCAAACCACCACTGTGCTCTCTGCATTTCTTAATATTCCTAACCCTACTGGAACGTCGAGGTGCATTCCCAATATCCGGAACTGAGGTGGATGCAGCCAGTTGACTGCTATGCCCTGTTGCCTGAGGTTCCTTTGGAGGGCACCGTCTGGAGGCTCAAGGTGAGAAATCCCTGGCCGTTTGAGTCTCCTGCTGTGGGGAAAGTGCACCCACCTTCGCCGGAGCAGCTGGAGTTGCTGTGGTCCCGGGCAGAGGGGGCGGAGCAGTTGGAGAGTCCTGTCTGGATTAGTCTAGATTTCCAGCTGATGCTCCTTCTCCCTGTGGGCGCCTGAGGAACCCTCCCTGATTCCTGCAGGGGAAGGGCTCCTGAAGAGAGGTTGAGGTGCCCCATACCTCTCTTGCCAAGCCCGTGATGGCTCCTACTCATGGATTGAGCAATATTGTACAGGCCCAAGAGCACATCTGGCACAACCACTGGATAAAAGTCTCCACAACTGATGCCTCCCTTTCAATGGTCACGCAATAAGTTTGCATGCCTGAGTCATGACATCAGATGGATTGTGTACGGACTCCTCCATCCTCGTTGTAATCTGCTGATAGCCTCTGATAACCCTGCCTGCTACACCCCTCACTGCCTTTGGTGCGCTATCATCTCTGAGGGCCGGTTTCAAGGTCTCCACATCGGACTTGCACTAAGCAGCAGCCTGGCCTCCAGCAGTCCTCAGACTGTCAGAGACCATGACTGTGTCTTCCTCCACCTGGTGTAGACCCATCTCTGTGCTGTGTTCACCAGATGGTAACCCCCGAGCAGGTTCTAAAACTAGGTCCTGCTGAGGTGTGTGTCACTGTGTTGGTGGAGTGTGCAGACGGACGCAGTGATGGGTCTTCTTCATGTACATCCTCGACCCCATCATCCAAGATGAGCCGAAGGCTGGGCCTGATGTGCTGGTTTCTCATGGCCTTTCCTTGCTAGTGGCTGTAATGTAGGGATGAGATACTTATAGACTGCCTGGAGAAGCACCATTATTAAAGAGCGCTCTCAGTGTCGGGGGGTGGGACATGACTCATTGGCTTGTTGTGAGCCTTTGGCACAGAAGTCAACCCTGTCCTCGCCGACCTGCTCCACCGCCTGGTCTTCACAGTGAATGAGTGGTCTGAACACCAACATCACACACCCCCCACACACACATCCTCACCCCCCACCCCCCATCCCAGCTTTGACCTGAGATGTCTTGTGTGGAAATTCTTGTCTTGCATGAAGAAAATTGAATAGACTGTGAGCAGGACATAAACCAAAGCAGATATTAAGCATGATGCCTGCTGTGAGTGTTGGGCAGATCTATGTAAGAGCTGACAATGTGACTTGTGCGGGATATCACAAGAGATGAAGATGTTAAAGTGTGATGAGAGAATCAATGATGATGCCCTTTCCAGTGGTAAAGTGTGAGATTTCTGTGGACTGTAACTCTGCAAAAGCCTGATGGCCCTTTCAGAGTGTGAGTTTCGAGTGAGGGGAAGATTGACTTACTCTGTTGGAGCAGATGAGAACACTCATTCTCTTTCTGCATTGAGAGCAGACCTCTTCTGAGGTCCACAGTCGTTATGACCTCCTTTCAAACCTGGGTGGTGAGGTTTGTAGACCTCCAGCACCCGTTGTAGGGGTACAGGACCTCACACCAGTCTTCCATTACCTGTAGGACTCTCTCCACTCTCTCCAGAATCTTGTTGCTGAACTTGGGGTAGAGAGTTTGCCTCTCTGGAGCGTCTTCACTAGCCACAACTAGTTCTGGGCTGCAGAGGGTGAATGTTCATGATGGTGTCATTAAACATGGCACCCAGAACCTCAGCCCGCTACGATAATGGCAGGGCGGACAAATCCCAGGCCACCCTGGCACTTATACTGAGTTAAAACTTTGGTGATTTAACGTGGCAATTCATGATGGACCCAAAGCCTTTTGATCTCTCAACCAGGCTGTCATCATCAGTGGTAGAGTTTATCAAATTATACACACACCTGAACAATGATCTGTGACTATCTCAGTACAATATTGGGCTGATAATCATGATATCCTCTCTGAGGCCTCCTGGTCCTTCAGCATCGCCGGCTGTGTATGCAGTTGGCAAGCTGGTTGCTGCTACCTCTGATCAGCTGTTCTCCACTCCCTCATTCTCATTCCCTCACATGAGGAACCTCCTCCAGAGTGCACAATTCCCACAGTCTCTGTACCTCTTTTTGTTTCAGCCGTCCCTGTGCTGGAACCTCCTTGTGTGAAGCCTCACGTCCAAATGCCTCCCTTTTGCTGAACCCTTCAGTGGCTCAATGTCAGAGATTTGCTCAGTGCTGAGGAAACAATTTCTTCATTCCTCATGCAGTCTCAGCTGCAGCCTCCAACCCCTCATTGTGCTGCTCAGATACTGTCATTTAAACCACCATTATGCTCCTTCAATGATCCTGTCGGGATCGTCTCCTACCTGTGAAGTCTGTGTGACCACAAATCATACAGGCAGCGAGAAATCACGGGGAATTGGCAATTGAATTGCCACAATTATCTCATAATGTTGTAAAGTCCCTTTAAGGGATTCCTGCATGATTGCCGAGCCTCACGAAATGAATCCACAACATGTTCATCACATCCCTTATGAGCGATTGGTGCCTTGTGTCTTGTACAGTAAATATGCCCAAGGTATTATATCATTATAACAACACAGCACATAATAGGCCTATACTGAAAGGCAGACAGACCTCCTATTTTTAACTCAGCTCCTCACTTAATATTTGAGTTGGGTGTGATGACATGGGAGACTGCCTCGATATTGCCAGGCCTAATTGTCTGGCAGCAATAGAACGTCATGCACCCATTGTGCAAATGTAATATTCTCTCTTTAAAATCTGGACATCATCAATACAGGTGGAGCTGGAAGCAGGTTCCCATTTAGAATAAATCCCAATGAAAGGATTGAATTTTACAAATTTTAAATCTCTTGGGTCTGTGAATTCAGAAATAAGAATGTAAAGTTAGCTTTTACAAAATATTGTATCGTTAGATATAAACATGTCGACAGAATGATCTGGCAAAATGCTTTGAAGATTTTTTTTAAAAGCTGGAAAGATCATATTGACAGAAATCCATTTAGCACGAGAATAAATGCAATTTTATATTTTGTTCTCTCAGCAGGAACTCTTACCCTTCCTGTCACCTGCAGGTGGGCAATTTCTTTGGCACGCTGACATAGTTTCAAAGTTGTTTGCATTCCCTTCACAGCCTCCGTATGTAAATTGCTCACAGGCCCTGGTCCTTTGATTGTAATAAAAACGGATAAAACGTGCCCGACATCTTCCCACTTCAGGTACCAGAGAACAGGTTTGATCGTCTAGATAAATACAAAGTGTCCCATGTAACATCTGTAGAATTATATAATAATTGATTTAATGAACTGATATCTTGATTATTACAAAAATAATAACATGAAGGGCATGATCTATTGGCCGTGTTGCATCTGCAAGATGGCAAGGCATGGCCGCTAGAGGCTGAGAGATCCCTCTTCTGCGATCTACCCAGTTCGCCACATCTCGCAAGATATAACATTATCTTATGAAGCATCGCAATCGAAATTCCGCCCATTGCGGGCAGGATCACTATCTGGCAAATCTGCACCAGATCTGGCAACTAGTCTCACTGCTGGATCCACTGAGGGCCTGGAATCTAACCCCTTTGCCTTGGAGACCTCGGGCAAGCGCCGTTCAGTGCTGGTCCCCACAAATGCACAGCAGATGGAATGGCACTTGGTGGGGCTCCAAAGGAATCGGAGGCCCCCAGATGCTTGACCTCTTCGGCAGGGTGGCATCCTGGAACTGCATGTGCGACTTTGGCATCTTGGCACTGCCAGACTGGAACTGTGCTAATGCCACCTGGGTGCCAGCCAATCATTGTCACGGTTTCCAGATGGCACCGACAGGGGCACTGCCAGGCTGCTGGTTCCTGGCTGACATTTGTGCCATGGTGGGGATTGGGTCTGGGGTTGCCCTACGTGTGGGGATGCAGGGGGTGGGGAGTGGGGGGGGGGGGGGGGGGGGGAGCTGTGACCCATTCAGAGGTAAGTTGGAGCTTTGGATGGTTGTGAGTTGAGTGATAAGGATGACATCGAAAAATGGCATCCCAATCTTTTCCTGTACTGAGGAGTTCTGGCGATCAGAGCTCCTCAGTGCTGGAAACAGGAATAAGTGCGGCCTCGAAGGGGAGTTCCCTGCTGAGGCCGTGAATTGGAACACAGTCCCGATAGATAATGGGGTCTTGCTTGGCGCAAGGAGCACCGGGAAACATTCGATAAATGCGTTCAACATGGGATTCTAATTTGGTTAGATTGCACGGAATTGAAATCTGAACCACTACTGGTGAGTAAACTCCATTCAGCAGTTTGTGTCAAAAATGAGCCCCCACCGTGTAATATTCCGCACGGAAATATGGGGTGGGAATGATTATCTTCCCCGTGATCCTTACGGAGTACGAGCCAGGGACGGGGGATCTCTTTTAACCTCTGTATAAATAGTCAGCCAGTAAGGCACTGACCAGAGCAGGAACCCGGGAGGGGATCTACCAGGAAGTATAAATATAACAATATTTCCGTATTTTACTCGGTTTGGACTCCCCTAGACCTTATTAAAAAATTAATCTTGCCATTCCTGGCTCCCTCGCTGCCTGATTGGCCTAACTTACCTCTCAGCTGCTCTTTGCTGACAAAGGGGAGCTATTTATAAACACTCCCTCACCACTCACTCCCAGTCTGCACACAAACATGACAGCATGCAGACCTGCTTCTCTCTTTGATGATACCGACCTGATCAGACTTCTTGATTCCGTCGATGAGAGATGGAGAATCCTCTGATCATCTTGTATGCCTCTATTAAGTCACATCTTAACCTTCTCTCTAACAAAAACAGCCTCAGGTCCCTCAGCCTTTCCTCATAAGATCTTCCCTCCATACCAGGCAACATCCTGGTAAATCTCCTCTGCACCCTTTCCAATGCTTCCACATCCTTCCTACAATGCGGCGACCAGAACTGCATGCAATACTCCAAATGCGGCCGCACCAGAGCTTGGTACAGCTGCAACATGACCTTAATGGCTCTGAAACTCAATCCCTCTACCAATAAAAGCTAACATACCGTACGCCTTCATAACAACCCTATCAACCTGGGTGGCAACTTTCAGGGATCTATGGACATGGACACCGAGATCTCTGCTCATCCACACTAACAAGAATCCTACCATTAGCCCAGTACTCTGTCTTCCTGTTATTCCTTCCAAAATGAATCACCTCACACTTTTCTGCATTAAACTCCATTTGCCACTTCTCAGCCCAGCTCTGCAGCTTATCTATGTCCTTCTGTAACTTGCAACATCCTTCCGCACTGTCCATAACTCCACCGACTTTAGTGTCATCCACAACTTTACTCACCCATCCTTCTACGCCCTCCTCCAGGTCATTTATAAAAATAACAAACAGCAGTGGCCCCAAAACAGATCCTTGTGGTACACCACTAGTAACTGAACTGCAGGCTGAACATTTCCCATCAACCACCACCCTCTGTCTTCTTACAGCTAACGGATTTCTGATCCAAACCGCTAAATCACCCTCAATCCCCAGCCTCCGCATTTGCTGCAATAGCCTACATGGGGAACCTTATCAAACACTTTACTGAAATCCATATACACCACATCAACTGCTTTACCCTCGCCCACCTGTTTGGTCACCTTCTCAAAGAACTCAATAAGGTTTGTGAGGCACGACCTACCCTTCACAAAACCTCGTTGACTATCTCTAATCAAATTATTCCTTTCTAGATGATGATACATCCTATCTCTTATAAACCTTTCCAAGACTGTTGTTACCCACAACAGAGGTAAAGCTCACTATAGTTACTCACTCTATACTTACCGGGGTTGTCTCTATTCCCCTTCTTGAACAAGGGGACAAAATTTGCTATCCTCTAGTCTTCTGGCACTATTCTTGTAGACAATGACGACATAAAGAACAAAGCCAAAGGCTCAGCAATCTCCTCCCTAGCTTCCCAGAGAATCCTAGGATAAATCCCATCCAGCCCAGGGGACTTATCTATTTTAACACTTTCCAGAATTGCTAACACCTCCTCCTTATGAACCTCAATCCCGTCTAGTCTAGTAGCCTGTATCTCAATATTCTCCTCAACAACATTGTCTTTTTCCTGTGTTAATAGGCTGGTGGGTTTATAGGCTTTGGGAGCACAATCTGGTGAATTTCACACAGCTGCTGATGTACATCAGGTGGAGGCAGGAACATCCAAGGGAGACAGCTGTCGGAGGTCTACTGAATCCCAGCATACAGTGGGGTCGCAATCATAGAACATAGAACATAGAACAGTACAGCACAGAACAGGCCCTTCGGCCCTCGATGTTGTGCCGAGCAACGTATCCACCCTATACCCGTAACCCAACAACTCCCCCCTTAACCTTACTTTTTAGGACACTACGGGCAATTTAGCATGGCCAATCCACCTAACCCGCACATCTTTGGACTGTGGGAGGAAACCGGAGCACCCGGAGGAAACCCACGCACACACGGGGAGGACGTGCAGACTCCGCACAGACAATGACCCAGCCGGGAATCGAACCTGGGACCCTGGAGCTGTGAAGCATTTATGCTAACCACCATGCTACCGTGCTGCCCCAAATCAGATGCCTAGCGTTTGGTCAAGGTACTTCCCCAGCTGATACAGATAATACCCCAGAGCTGTGAGATTGAGAAGGGGGTGTCAGCGACATTCCAGCGACTGTATGGCCAATTGGAGGAGTCACAAAGCCTTCAGGAACAGGGGATGGTTCCAGCAATGTGTGGCACCCAGGCTAACACCGTTAGGGTGGCAATCACAATGGAGAACCTGGAGCACGATCCGTGTCTTGAGTGGTGGTGTCCAAGTCATGGCTGAGGGCCTCAAAATCATATTCCAGTCAATGAGGGACATGCCCCAGACACAGGTAGACATTGTCGAGCACTCCAGAGCATGGCCCAGTCACTGAGGACCATCGCTGAGGGTGTCAGCACCATACTGCAGACAATGGGGAGCCTCCAGGACTGACACAGCCAGATGACTGAGAGGCCTCTGAAGCTTACTCCAGATGCTGCTCCCTCGAATGGAGTCCCTCAGGGCACTCCGGGCATGCTCATGTAGGAGGAAGTGCTGAAGGCCATCCGAGGCCTGCCACCGAGGAAACTCTGGCGGTCTCCAGTTCTTCTGATTTCCCCCCTCCTTACACTGGTGCATCTCAATGTTAGCGGGCATAACTGGGTGGCAGGCGTTACATGTTACACCTGAGAAATGTGAAGCCTCTTGTCACATTAATCTGCATTTCAGGAAGGCCTGCACCTACGCCTCTTGTTGCATTCTGCTCTTGCCCAGCTCCTGCTCCCAGACCACATACCATGGGCAAGTTATGGGTGAGGGCCGGTTGTCAACACAAACACAGGAGTCATAGATCATAGATCATAGAATTTACAGTGCAGAAGGAGGCCATTTGGCCCATCGAGTCTGCACCGGCTCCTGGAAAGAGCACCCTACCCAAGGTTAACACCTCCACCCTATCCTCATAACCCAGTAACCCCACCCAACACTGAGGGCAATTTTGGACACTCAGGGCAATTTATCATGTCCAATCCACCTAACTTGCACATCTTTGGACTGTGGGAGGAAACTGGAGCACCCGGAGGAAACCCACGCACACACGGGGAGGATTTGCAAACTCGCACAGACAGTGACCCAAGCCAGAATCGAACCTGGGACCCTGGTCAGACTAGTCAGACTATGGCACAGAACGAGGAATACTAGAGCTTACCTCACAGTGAGTTATCAACATCCTTGTATTATCGCCTTGTATAATGACCCACTGACTGTGCCAAATCAAGGCCAGCACCCTGGAATGAAGGTACACCGACCCTGACAGCACGGAACAGGGTGACTGGCATGGGAGAGGGGTAAATGGGTGGGGGGGTTGGGGAAATGAGTGAGGGTGGATGGGAAGGGGGTGAGATGATGGGCAAAGCCCCATACTGAAAGTGGGTGAGGAAGCTGGTTCTCTGGACATGCAATAACCTCACCGCCAGCTCTCCTCTGTAATCCATCAGTGCTGAATGATTGACGCAATTGTCCCATGGTGATTCGGAGGGAGGTAGAAGATGTTTCATCCATTTTGAGTGGGCATCTGTAAGGAGCAGAAACATTGACCCCGTAAAGGGCCCAGCAAATGTGGCATGCAAGCGCACCCAGGGGTGTCCTGGCAATTCCCAAGGGTGGAGAGAGGCTGATGAGGAAGCTTGTGGAGTTCCTGGTAATCCACACATTGTTACACTATTCGCTCGACGTCGCTGTCGAGTCCTGGCCACCACAGGTAGCTCTTCGTGAGAATTTCCATTTTAGAAACACCCAGGTGTCCACTATGCAAATCGTGCAAGATCGTGCACCGACGCGGCCGTGAGATGACCACGTGACCTCCCCACAGGCGGATACCATGCTCCTCACTGAACTCCTACTGCTCTGCAAGATAGGCTGACAGCTCTTTCTGGGGGGGTTTCCTTGTAGCCAGCCACACAGGAAGATGCAACATAATTTCACAAACACATGCAAAATATGAGGGGCGCGATTCTCCACTGCCCACGACGGGTCGGAGAATAGCTGGAGGGCCTTCCCGACAATTTTCACGGCCTCCCGCTATTCTCCCCCCCCCCCCCCCCCCCCCCCCCCCCCCCCCGGCCGCCCCCGTCACGAATCACTGCTCGCCGTTTTTTACGGCGAACAGCGATTCTCCGCAGGCCGATGGGCCGAATACCTGCTTTCAGCGTTCGTGAAAACGGCTGCAAAGTGCCCGTCCCGGACAACCATGGCACCGATTGGCACGGCCGCACCACGGCTGTGCCAAGGGTGGCATGGGCCTGCGATCGGTGGGTCCGATACCCGCGCACTATTTGTTCTTCCGCCGCCCCACAGGATCAGTCCGTGGAACGACTGAGGGGCATGAAGGCCTGCGCATTCGCGGATGACGTCATTGTGCGCGTCAGCCGCCGTGACTCTTGGCGGGCGGAGTTAGCGAAGTGCGCTAACTCCCCGTCGCCGTGATTCCCCCGGCCCCGATACCAGCCCCACCCGGGGGGGGGGGGAGAATCGGGTCCTGGGACGGAGCTCCGAGGCTGGCGTGAAACACGGCCAGTTTCACGCCAGCCTTCACGGCACGCCGGATTTGTGGAGAATCACGCCCGGGATTCTCCGTTGGTTGACGGCGGAATCAGGAAAGGCGATTGGCCAGAGAACCCGCATGAGGGGAAAATCGTAGCCGGCACCAGGCATCCGACAGAATATCATGCTCAGGTGCCTCGACAGCAGCATCAATGCATTCTACTCCACACGTACAGTAAACACCGTTGGTATATCATTAGTGGGCCAGATGGTATTCTCCGAAGCCTCTGTGATATTCCGCCTCTGCCGGGATGAATTACTGATGCCGATTCTCACTAGTCATTTTATAAATCGGAGATTAGGCGCCATGGCTGATGAAGAAGAGAGAGGAGGTAAGACATGCAGAGGCGCGACCATGGGCTGCCGGTCCTGCCTCTGACTGTGGATGAAAAGCAGTGGTTTACAAAGAGTGACTAGGGGTTGGCCATTTGGGCTGGGTTGACACCCCCGGGACGGTGTGTGCATCACTGACCGACATTACCGTGTACTGCAAGGTAGCCATCATGCTACGCATCCCACTGACCCTCTCCGAGGCATGTGATTGCACAGAGTGACACCGACCATAGGGGTTTCCCCACCACACCATGCCCCACACACCAGCCCCTACCCTCCACCCCACCAACACCGCACACTAGCCTCACCCCCTACCCTACCAACTCCCCCCACAACCGGTTGGCACCCACCGACAGGTTGGTACGCTGCCCACTCAATGGCAAACCCACTGGAACCGTGAAAGGAGGTCGGCAGAAGGCTGTTGGGGAGCATACCACTGTCATAGGTAATGTAGCCCAATGGACCTGGTAGATCACGGGACTATGCACCAAGCTAACGTGTCTGCCATTGAACTCCTGCAGACAATGGCTATTGGAATCCATCCAGGGATAGTGACTGGCTGCTGCAACCCCAGGGAATGCACTCAGGTTCAGCAAGCTGGAGTGTCTTTGGGGGGAAGCTGCAGCAGTGGAGCCTGTCCCAGAGGAACAATAGGCAGTCGGTGAGGATGAAGAGCTGGCCGCCCAACAGGCCAAAGAGGAGGCAGGAAGGACGCGCCGCATCAGGTCTCACGTGAACGGACAGCACCTGTCATTTGAGGACTTGCCAGAGTGGCCTCGCCATCGAAGGACACTCGCTCCCGCTGGCCGTCAAGGTGGCGGTCGCTCTGAACGCTTCCTTCCAGCCGCTGAGTGGGGACCTGTCAGGGATCTCGCAGATCTCAATGCACAAGTGCCCTTACACCAACATGGAGGCCCTATATGCCCTCTCAGCACAAGATATCAAATTCAATGTGGATAATGGAGCCCACCAAGATGCCCGCGCAATGGGTTTCAACTTCATCGCCGCGATACCTGGGTCCAGGGGATGATTGACAGGATGCATTTCACAGTATGAGCACCTGCAGATGACAGGTCACTTTGCACAATCCGAAATGGGTTCCACTCAATGAACATGCAGCTGGTGTGTGACCATGAGATGCACATCATACACATCTGCCCTGATACCTAGGCAATGTGCACGACAACTTTATCCTGGCACAGTCAACGATTCCCTTTGGGCAGCACGGTAGCATAGTGGTTGGCACAATTGCTTCACAGCTCCAGGGTCCCAGGTTCCATTCCCGGCTTGGGTCACTGTCTGTGCGGATTCTTCACGTTCTCCCTGTGTGTGCGTGGGTTTCCTCCGGGTGCTCCAGTTTCCTCCCACAGTCCAAAGATGTGCAGGTTAGGTAGATTGGCCATGCTAAATTGCCCTTAGTGTTCAAAATTGCTCTTAGTGTTGGGTGGTGTTACTGGGTTATGGGGATAGGTTGTAGGTGTGGGCTTGGGTAGAGTGCTCTTTTAAAGAGTCGGTGCAGACTCGATGGACCGAATGACCTCCTTCTGCACTGTAAATTTCATGATTCCTGGCATTTCGAAGCACAGCCCCAGCTGAGGAGTTGGCTTTCGGGCGACAGGCGTTATTTGCTGCGGTCGTGGCTGATGATACTTATCTGGAGGCCACAGACTGATGCGGAAACCTGCTCCATTGACACCCATGCCATGAGCAGAGGCGAGATCGAGCAGTTCTTCGATATCCTGAAGATGCGGTTCAGTATAGGGCTCGGAGTCTCCCACATCATGGTGGCTGCCGTGTCCTCCACACTAAGGGGCGACGCTGGAGGAGGTGGATGAATGCTAGGCCTCGGAAACAAGGAGAATGTGGGGAAGGGGGAGGATGGGCAGGACATAGCCCCTGGCAGGCACAGGAGGCCACACAACATGTGAACCTGTGCCAAAGCACACAAGAAGGTCTAATCACCTACATGTTCACTGATTAGGGCACCTGGCCAGCGACATGGACACCCCTTCAACATCTGATGCCACCGTTCTAATGCTCCCCGCGATTCTGGATGGTACACAGTTGATTTAATTGTTTTACTCCTAAGCTATCCATAACCTTCTTGTATAACCAAGAGGTAAAATTTGATCCTGGATCCGAATGTATTTCTGTGGGTAGCCCATATCTAGTTAAGAATTTAAGTAACTCCTCCACAATCTTTCTAGCTGTAATATTGCGTACTGGAATGGCCTGTAGTGGACACATCCATTATAGGCAAAAGATATTGATTCCCACTCTTTGTTTTAGGAAGCGGTCCTAAGCAATCGATTAGGACCCTTGTAAAAGGTTCCTCAAATGCTGAAATGGGTATTAAGGGCGCTGGTTCTATCACCGCTTGAGGTTTCCCTATCACTTGACACGTGTGACATGATCAACAAAATTAACTACATCTGAAATCCTGGCCAATAAAAATGTTTTTTTTTTTAGCTTGAGTTTTCCTTACTGCTAAAAGACCTCGTACTGGTATCTCATGTGCTACTCGAAAAACCTCCTTTTTATACCCTTCCGGCAATATCATTTGTGAACTTCTGCCCACTTTACATCTGCCTGCATATATAAAAGTCTCAATTTTCTCATTGAGACATCATTTGTAAGATAATAACATTCTGGTATATACTCAGATTCCTCTTCCGTGTATGTTTTCTGATACATCCGTTTTATTTCTATATCTTTCTGTTGTAACTCCGCCAATTTTCCTGAACTAAAAATATCCGCCTCATCCTCCACCTGTTCTTGTCCTTTCCAACCATCTAATCAAAAATAATTGAGCTTCAACTTTATCTTCACTCTTGGACTTCTCCTCTTGTCTTGGCCTGTGACTTTGCGACCTTGTTACTACAGAATCAGGGAAAATCCCAGGATATTCGTCCTTCAACAAGTCAATTGTTTGATTTTCCACTGACTTATCAACCACAGGAGGCATCACTCCCACTGCTATCCAGCTATATCATCACCCAAAATAAACTATATTTCTGGTCAAGATAGTTTCTCTGTTGCTCCTACTACCACTTCACCACTCTTCACTGCACTTTCCAACCTCACCTTATATAATGGAACACTATTCTTCTCACCCTGAATTCCACCTTTTCTGGCAATATTCCTCCCAAACTACATAACTCCTAATCTCTTACCATCAACGATTGACTAGCTCCCATATCTATTAAAATTCTGACTTCTTTACATACTCCTCCTGGCAGACATGAGTAAACTTTACCCACACAAGTAAATTCTTTAAAGAGATCTGGCACCTTCTTCTCAATCATCTCTTGATCAGGCTGCACATTCGTTTGCACCTCCTTCACTTCACTTGGGCTTTCCTTTACCACCTTAACAAACACCACTGGCTTATCCTGTTGTACTACGTCAGCCCTCCCTGTGCTTTTCTTTAACCCTCAACACTGTGACTTTACATGGCCTAGTTTATTACAGTAAAAACATCTGAAACTTTTCATTTTTCTTCCAATCTCTTGGGCAGCATGGTAGCATAGTGGGAGCAGCACGGTAGCATAGTAATTAGCACAGTTGCTTCACAGCTCCAGGGTCCCAGGTTCGATTCCCGGCTTGGGTCATTTTCTGTGTGGAGTCCCCGTGTATGCGTGAGTTTCCTCCGGATTCTCCATTTTCCTCCCACAGTCCCAAGATGTGCAGGTTAGGTCAATTAGCTATTCTAAATTTCCCTTCATATCCAAAAAGATTAGGTGGGGTTATGGGGATAAAGGGGAATAGGGTGGAGATGTGGGGCTCAAGTAGGGTGCTCTTTCCAAGGGCTGGTGCCAACTTAATGGGCTAATAGGCCTCCTGCACTGTAAATTGTATTATAATTATGATTACTTTTTAAATCTGAGATACATTATCCTTATTATCTTCCATCAGATTGCAGCAGGGTAGCATGGTGGTTAGCATAAATGCTTCACAGCTCCAGCGTCCCAGGTTCGATTCCCGGCTGGGTCACTGTCTGTGTGGAGTCTGCACGTCCTCCCCCTGTGTGCGTGGGTTTCCTCCGGGTGCTCCGGTTTCCTCCCACAGTCCAAAGATGTGCGGGTTAGGTGGATTGGCCATGCTAAATTGCCCGTAGTGTCCTAATAAAAGTAAGGTTAAGGGGGGGGGGGTTGTTGGGTTACGGGTATAGGGTGGATACATGGGTTTGAGTAGGGTGATCATGGCTCGGCACAACATTGAGGGCCGAAGGGCCTGTTCTGTGCTGTACTGTTCTATGTTCTATGTATTCCCTTTACCTTTACCACTGTTTTCCCTAGTTTCTATCCCTCAAAGGCTGAAACTGATGCCGGAAACCAAACTTTGATTTATGAACTAATTCATGATCATCTGCCATTTCTGCTGCTAATCTCATAGTTTTTACCCTCTGCTCTTCCACATGAGATCTCACTACATCAGGAATTGAAGTTTTAAACTCCTCCAAAATTATAATTTCTCTAAGAGCTTCAGAAATTTGGTATTAGCCTTTATCCACCTATCAAAATTACTGATTGATCCGTTCAAACTCCATGTATATTTGACCAGGTTTTCTCCTTAAATTTCTGAACCTTTGTCTGTAGGCTTCAGGCACTAGTTCATATGTACCTAAGATGGATTTGTTCACCTTCTTCTACGTCCCAGATACATCCTCTGATAGTGATGCAAACACTTAACTCGCTCCACCTACCAGCTTTGTTTGAATCAGTAATGCCCACATGTCCTGTGGCCATTTCATTTGTCTAGCTATCTTCTCAAATGAAATGAAAAAGGCTTCTATATTCTTCTTGTCAAACTTTGGCAATGCCTGGACATATTTAAATAGATCCCCACCAAGCCTTTGACTATAACGCTCTTTCTCACTATCCTCATCACTATCCTCAAACTATACGTTTCTCTTTGCATCATCCAATTTTAACTGACTTTCACGTTTCATGGCCAGTTTCTGAAGTTCAAGTTCTCTTCTTTTTCTTTTTCCCTAATCTGCACCTCCTTTTCTCTCGCTTTTTGTTCTGCTAGGGCCATTTGTTATTTTTCCCTTTCCTTACTCTTTTGTTCTTTTTGTTCTGCTCAGGTTATTCTTTCTTTTTCCCTTCCTTTTTCTTTTTCCATCAATTTGTTTTCAAGCTGCTTTAATTCTTTTTATGTTCAAGCTGCTTGATCTGTACTTGAATTCTTGCCATTACCAATGATTCTGACTGTGTCTCAGGCAATTTTAAATGCCCAGCTCCCACCACAATTACCTCTTATTTCCGTATTTTGTCAGGCAATGTTAACTGTAATGTTTTTGGCAAATCTAAAAGTCTTTTTTTAGTCTCTGTTTGCAAGTTACTGTGTGTGATCTTCTCCAACCCACAAAACCTCTGAGCCTCTGAAAGAGCCATTGTCCAAACTACAGTCCCTATTTAAACTGGAATGCAACACCTGAAAAACAAACACAAATATGCTCACCCCTCACTATCTTTAAATTCACAAAGCCAACCCAATCACGAAAGACTTTTAAAGACTTTTATCATGGATGAGCTCCGAACTCGTTATAGGCCAGAGTTTAGAAAGTATATCATGGAGTTCACCTGACCTACAACTGTTTATTGAACGTGGCTGGGATGAGCACAAGAGCCTGCCTTTCAGGTGTTATTCAACAGAGTTTTTAGGCGCTTTTAATCAAAAAAACATACTTTATTCTACTAATTTAGTTAACATTTTTTGAAAACACACACATGCAAGAATTTTTATCACTGCCAACATAAATACCCCACGCAGCTACAGTAATCTATGTATAACCATTAATGAATCCTTCCTTTACTGTTCCAATTTATTAACAAGATCCAAGTAAAAACCAGAACCCCCTTTCCAAAGGTGTGGCTCGGCACATGGAATCTAACTGGGGTATAACTTGGTATTGATACTCTTGTTCCTTTCCAAACTGCAGGTTTGAATTCCTTTCAGAAAGCGTTATCTCTTTTAAATTATCAAGCAGTCTGGAAAAAGCTTTTCAAATGAAGATAGAGAAACATTTCTTTCAACCTATGCAGCACAAACCAGTGCAAACTCAAAGTGAAAGGAACAACTCACAGATCCACAGCCCAGCTTCACCCACAGAATGGCATCACTGAAGCCATGTGATAAGACAAAAACATTTCTTAAAGGGACACTCCCATGACAACTGTCTCAATGTTGCCAGGCCTGATTGTATGGCAGCAATAGAACGCCATGCACTCATTGTGCAAATGTAATATTCTCTCTTTAAAATATGACATCATCAATACAGGTGAAGCTGGAAGCAGGTTCCCATTTAGAATAAATCCCAATGAAAGGATGGAATTTCACAAATTTAAAGTCCCTTGGATTTGTGAATTCAGAAATAAAAATGTAAAGTCAGCTTTTACAAAATATCAAAGCAGTGTCGTTAGATATAAACTTGTCGACAGAATGATCTGTAAAATATTTTGAAGTTTTTTCTAAAAGCTGAAATGATCATACTGACACAAATCCATTTATCACGAGAATAAAGGCAATTTTATATTTTGTTCTCTCAGCAGGAACTCTTACCCTTCCTGTCAAAGGTTTTTATTCTCAAATGAACATGCCCTGTTGAAAAAGCTGTACATTATTGACCAGGAAATAATATTGGAACAAAAACTTACCTACAGGTGGGCAATTCTTTTGGCATGCCGACACAGTTATAAAATTGTTTGCATTCCCCCTACAACCTCCGTATGTAAATTCCTTACACACATTTGTGACACTATTGTAATAAAAACGCTTGAGATTTGCCCTACATTGTCCCACTTCAGGTGGCAGAGAGCAGACTTGATCGCCTAGAAAAATACAAATCATTGCATGTAACATCAGTATATTTACATAATAATTGATTTAATAAACAGAGATCTTGTTTACTACAAAAATAATAACCCTAATGATCTGGTGGTCCTGTTGTGCCTACAAGGTGGCTGGTAGAAGCCGGGAGACCCCTATTCTGGGGTCTATCCAGTTTGCCACGTCTCGGGCGATATAACATGTTCTCGTGAAGCTTCGCAATCTAAACCTTGCCCATTGCGGACGGGATCACTATTGCCAAATCTGCACATTGGAGTGAGACAACTTGTCTCACTCTATTATGCACTTGCCAGATCTACTGAGGGCCTGGAACCTAACCCCTTTGCCCCGGAGAACTCGGGAGAGCGCCGTTCCTTGCTGGCCCCCACAAATGCAGAGCCGATAGAAAGGCACTTGTTGGGGTCTACCAAGGAATTGGAAACCCCCAGCTGGTTGCCCTCTGGGCAGAGTGGCACACTGGAACAGCAGGTACCACCTTGGAATCTTGGCACTGCCAGCCTCACACTGTCGAGGTGTCCAGCTGGCACTAGCAGGGGCACTGCCAGCCTGGTGAGGCCTGGTTGACATTTTAACAATGGTGGGGATTGAGCCCGGGGGTACCCTACGTGTGCAGGTTGCAGATTGGATGGAAGCTGTGGACCCCCTTCCAGGTGAGTTGGAGCTTTGGGAGGTTGTGGATTGAAAGATAGGGATGTTATCTAAAAATAGCATCCCAATATCTTCCTGTACTGAGGAGTTCTGGTGAGCGGAGCTCCTCACTGCAGGAAACGGGAATAAGTGCGGCCTCGGAGGGGAGTTCCCCATTGTAGCCGTGAATTGCAACACATTGCTGATAGAGAGTGGGGTGTTCCTTGGCCTATTGTTTGTAAATAAATCAATGTTTCCTTATTTTACTCGGTGTGGACTGCCCGTGTCCTTATTAAAAAAATGAATCTTGCCATTCCTGGCTCCCTCGCTGTCTGATTCGCCCAACTTGAATCTCAGCTGCTCATCGCTAACATAGGAGAGATATTTATAAACACTCCCTCCCCACTCACTCCCAGTCTATACACAAACATGACAGCGTGTAGACCTGCTTCTCTCTTTGGCGATGCCGACCTAATCAGGCTTCTCGATGCCGTCGTGGAGAGATGGAGAACCCGGTTCCTCTGAGGGGATTGTAAAATCAGCCGCAGATTCAGCAATGCCTCCTGGGAGGCTGTGGCAGCTGCAATGAGTGTGGGCAGTGTGACCAGGAGGACCGCTGTCCAATGTAGGAAGACAATTAACCTCCAACAAGCTGCAAATGTAAGTTGCCACCTCTCTCCTGTCATCAGTTCCACAGCCACCCCTTAATTTCCAAAACCCTCCCCCCAATCCACTGGCTGATACCTTGCAACCCCCAACATCAGATCTTCAAGCTTGTTCCTCAGAACCCTCTGGCACCCACCAGCACAGCCCTTTCATGTCCAGGAGCCGTGCCCTCACATGCCACCTGCTTACGACCTCCCTGACCCATCAAACGGCAGCTCACAATGTCCTCTCTTTGTCTCCACAGAGAACGTGGTCCATTATAAGAGAGAAAGAGCGATGACGGGGGAATGTGGAGTCCCAGAAAACCGAGTTCTGACCTGCTCCGAGGAATGTGTCCTGGAGATCACGGGGGTGTGCAAGGAGAGAGCAGTGACCAACAGCAAGATTGGCCTGCACCAGAGAGGTGAGGATCCACTACACCTTCACCCAGATGGCCTGTCTCAAGTGAGTTGTTGATGTCCCACCAAACTATCCTGACTATCACCAACTATTTCACTGAGCACATGCCCATTTTCTTGCAGGATCACCATCTGATGAGGCATGGGTTTCCAGAGTCTTTCCAACGCGCTGCCACCCAAGAGACCACCGCGGAGGAGAGCTCCAAGAAGAACATTGGCGATGTGTCACAGCTATCACCTGCACCCTCCAGCTGTGCAGATTCACATATCTTGGAGGGCTTTGGGAACACAATCCGGTAAGTATCGCACAGCTGCTGATGCACATCTGGTGGAGGAAGGAACATCCGAGGGAGACAGCTGTTGGAGGTCTGCTGAATCCCAGAAAACAGCTGGGTTACAACCAGTTCCCCAGCTTTTGGACAAGGTATGTCCCGAGCTGATACAGATAACCGGCCAGAGCTGTGGGTTTTGGAATAGGGTGTCAGCGACATTCCAATGACTGTAAGGCCGATTGCAGGAGTCCCAAAGCCTTCAGGAACAGGGGATGGTGCAGGCAATGTATGGCACCCAGGCGAACACTGCTAGGATGGTGATCACAATGGAAAATGTGGAGCATGGCATCTGTGCCTTGAGTGGTGGCATCCAAGTCATGGCTCAGTCTACGACAACCATGGCTGAGGGCCTCAACATATTATTCAAGTCGATGAGGGGCATGCCCCAGACACAGGTTTACATTGTTAGGTGAATTAGACATTCTGAATTCTCCCTCAATGTACCCGAACCGGCGCCAGAGTGTGGCGGCTAGGGAATTTTCACATTAACTTCATTGCAGTGTTAAAGCCTACTTGTGCCTGAGTGAATACAGCGTTGGTGGTGCTTGCATGGATATAGGACGAGTTAACTACAGGAAACTGAGACTTGACCACAAGTCATACAGGCAGCGAGAAATCATGGGAATTGGCAATGAAATTGCCACAATTATTTCATAATGTTGTAAAGTCCCTTTAAGAGATAGCTGCATGTTTGCCGAGCCTCAAGAAATGAATCCACAACATGTTTCCCATATTCCTTATGTGCGATTGGTGCCTTGTGACTTGTACAATAATTAAACTGAAGGTCTCATATCATGATACTAACACAACACATAGTAGGCCTATACTGAAAAGCAGACAGACCTCCTCCTCTTTTAGCCCAGCTACTCTTTTGTAATATTTGAGTTGGAGACTATTTCATTGTTGCCAGGTCTGATTGTATGGCAGCAATAGAACGTCATTCACCCATTGTGCAAATGTAATATTCTCTCTTTAAAATCTGGACATCATCAATACAGGTGGAGCTGGAAGCAGGTTCCCATTTAGAATAAATCCCAATGAAAGGATGGAATTTGACAAATTTAAAATCTCTTGGGTATGTGAATTCAGAAATAAAAATGTAAAGTCAGCTTTTACAAAATATTAAAGCCGTCTCGTTATATATAAACTTGTCAACAGAATAATCTGGCAAAGTATCTTGAAGAGTTTGTTTTTGAAAGCTGGAAAGATTATACTGACAGAAACCCATTTAGCACGGGAATAAATGCAATTTTATATTTTCTTCTCTCAGCAGGAACTCTCACCCTTCCTGTCACAAGTTCTTTTTCACATATTAACAGGCCCTGTTGAAAAAGGTGCACATTACTGACCAAGAAATAATGTTGAACCAGAAACTTACATGCAGGTGGGCAATTCGTTTGGCACGCTGACATAGTTTCAAAGTTGTTTGCATTCCCCCCACAGCCTCCGTATGTAAATTGCTCACAGGCCTGGGTGTTTTGATTGTAATAATAACGGATAAAACTTGCCCGACATCTTCCCACTTCATGTGGTGGAGAGCAGACTTGATTGTCCAGATAAATGCATGTAACATCTGTCGAATTACATAATAATTGAATTAATAAACAGAGATCTTGGTTATAACAAAAATAATAACATGAAGGGCCTGATCTATTGGCCGTGTTACGCCTGCAAGATGGCAAGGCATGGCCGGTAGATTCCTGGAGATCCCTCTTCTGGGATCTACCCAGTTTGCATCATCTCGTGAGATATAACAGGATCTTGTGAGAGATCGCAATCTGAATCCCGCCCATTGCAGGCGTGATCACTATCTGCCAAATCTGCACATTAGAGTGGGACAACAGTGTAATGGGTCAAGGTTTAGAGAACCCCCAAAGTGTATCATGGAGTTCACCTGACCCTCAACTTTTAATAGATTGTGGTATGGGGAGCACACGGCCCACTCTACAGGTGTGGTACAGCAGAAATGGAAAAGTATTTTTTAAAACAAAAGAATGATTATTTTTTGAACTTAAGTTAACCTTATTAAAACATACAGTGAACATCTTAGTAACCATTAATTCAAATACAACCCCCAAAGAATACAACACTAAGTAATTCTTTAAGCTTTACTTTTAACATCCATACGACTTAAAACATGTTTTATCAGAAGCACATCAGGTTAAAGTCCCTACTGTTATTAGTTTTAAATCGCCAGGATCGATTGCAGTCTTTATATTACAGAGAGAGATTCATACATCTTCTGGCTGTGACTGCAGCTATCCAGCTCTGAAAACGAAACTAAAACCCAGCCTGCAGCAAACAGCCTAAAATAAAAGTAAAAAGCTGACAGACAGCCCAGGTCCACCCACTCTCTGACATCACTGCAGTAATAAACACATATTTCTTAAAGGTACTCTCACTGTATATATTTATATACATAACCATTTATAAACACGCATTTCTTAAACGTTCTCTCACATGACACTAGTCTCACTCTATTTTGCACTTGTCGGATCAACTGAGGGCGGGAATCTCACCCCTTTCCCTCGGAGATCTAGGGTGAGCGCAGTTCAGCGTTGGTCCCCATAAATGCAGAGCAGATGGAACGGCACTTAGTGGCGTCGCCCAAGGGATTCAGGCCCCCAAATGGTTGCCCTCTGGGCAGAGTTGCATCCTCGAACTGCAGGTGCCACCTTGGCTTCTTGGCACTGCCAGCCTGGCACCTGCTAATGCCACCTAGGTGCCAGCCAAGCACTGTTAATGTGCCCAGGTGGCACTGGCAGGAGTGCTGCCAGGCTGGTGGCGCCTGGCTGACATTTTTCCCATGGTAGGAATTGGGCCCTTGGGTGCCGTACAGGAACTCTCACTCTTCCTGTCACAAGTTCTTTTTCTCAAATGAACATGCCCGCCCTTAGTGTTGGGTGGGGTTAATTGGTTATGGGGATAGGGCGGGGGTGTGGGCTTTGGTAGGGTGCTCTTTCCAAGAGTCGGTGCAGACTCAATAGGCCGAATGGCCTCCTTCTGCACTGTAAATTCTATGATTCTATGTTGAAAAAGCTGTTGGGACAGAAACGTACCTGGAGTTGGGCAATTCCTTCGGCAGTCCGCCATAGTTTCAAAATTGTTTGCATTTTTCCCACAGCCTCCGTATGTAAATTGCTTACAGGTCTTTGAGATTTGATTGTAATAAAAACGGACAAAACGCCCCCGACATTTTCCCATGACACGTGGTAGAGAGCAGACTTTATCATCTAGAAAAATAAAAATCTTTGCGTGTAACATCCGTAGAATTACATAATAATTGATTTAATGAACAGAGAACCTGGTGACTACAAAAACATTAACATGAGGGACATGATCTATTGGCTGTGTTGCGCCTGCAAGATGGCAAGGCACGGCCTCTAGAAGCCGGGAGATCCCACTTCTGGGATCTATCCAGTTCACCACGTCTCGCGAGATGTAATAGAATTGCGTGAGACATGGGGTCTAAATCCTCCACATTGCGGGCACAATATCCCTTGCACCTCCTCCTCAGCCTGCTGGTGGTCCGCCTCTCCTGTGAAAGATGTACGGCCAATATTGTTAGTGGGAAGCTCTGGGTCTATGAACTGTGACAGCTTCATTGGGCACGAACTTTGCGACTTGGTTTACTATACCCAGGATTCTTTGGATCTCAGTCATGTTCTGAGGAGCTGAAAACACTTTGATTGTTTTTGTTTTCTGTGGATCAATTCTGATCCATCCACTATATGCCCAAGGAACTTGAAAAATGGCTGTAAGAATTCACATCTGTTGTTGAGAATAAGCCTTGCTTCCTGTAGGTGACACAGCACAGCTCACACTCCAGTGTCATATTCTGTCTGAGTGGATCCATGGATCAGGAAGGACATCACCCATGTGACCTCCAACTACATACAGTCCCTCTAGTATGTTTGGCATTGTCCTCTAAAAGGTTTCTGGTGCTGATGTGATGCTGAAGGACAATCTGGAACATCAAAATCTCCCAAATGGACAAATCAAGGTTGTGAGAAAGGTAGATTCTTCATCGAGGGGCAGATCCCAAAGACCACTATCAGCATCTACCTTTGTGAAGATGGAACTATTTCTCACTTTAGCTAAGATTTCATCAACAGTCAACATAGAATGAACTTCGGGTCCTACTGCTTTGTTTAACTGTGTAAAATCTACATAAAGTCTGAAAGATCCATTGGCTTTGGTATTGGGACCATCCCCAAGATCGATGTGTTGGTTCTGTCACAGTAAAATAATCCCTCACTTCAACATAGAGTCAATTTCCTTATTTACCTTTGGCAGGAGTGGATGAGGAACTTTTCTGGGTTTAAACAGGCCCACTGGCTTTGTTTCAGTGAGATGCAATATGTTGTTGTCAGTTTTCCTCATCCAATGAGCATCTATGGAAATTCACCTCTGAGGCTGATCTCAGTTTACCAGTTCCTCCAGTCAGTCAATCAGAGGCAAACTGTGACTGACATTCCTGCTTAAGAGTGAATGGGCGGGATTCTCCAACCCCTCGCAGGGTCAGTGAATCGCCGGGGGGGCAGCGTAAATCCCGCCCCGCCGGCTGCCAAATTCTCCAGCGCCGGGGATATGGTGGGGGCGGGAATTGTGCCATGCCGGTCGGCGGCCGCTGGCAGCAGCCCCCTGGCGATTCACCAGCCCTCGATGGGCCGAGTGGCCGCCTGTTTTCGGCTGGTCCCACCGACATGAATTACAACGGGTACTTACCGGTGGAACCTGGCTCCGCGGGCGGCTTCCACGGTGCTCGGGGGTGTGGGTGGGGGTGGGGATCTGGGAGGTGCCCCCACGGTGGCCTGGACCATGATCGGGGCTCACCGATCCGTGTGCGGGCCTGTGCCGCGGGGATACTATTCCTCCGCGTCGGCCGCCGTAACAGTTCGCGATGGCCGACACGGAGATGAACCCGCTGCGCATGTGCTGGGATGATGCCAGCACATGCTGGCACTCCCACGCATGCGCAACTAGCGCCGGCTGGCGGAGGCCCTTCGGCGCCGGTTGGCGTGGTGCCAAGCCCCTTCCGCGCCAGCCGGCGCGGCACAAACCACTCCAGCGCTGGCCTAGCCCTTAAAGGTGCGGAGGATTCCGCACTTTCGGGCAGCCCGACGCCGGAGTGGTTCATGCCACTCCTTCACGCCGGAGTTGCCCGCCCCGCCAGTTCACGGAGAATCCCGCACAATAATTGTTTCTGTAACACATATGGCCAGAATTCTCCACTTCGGAGACTAAGGACAGGATTCTCCGGATCACCAGCCACATTTTCCTGCACGCCCTTGCCAGCAGTGAGATTTTCTATTCCCGCCATCTGCCAATGGGATTTCCCATTGTGGCACCTGTACCACCAGAAAACCCATGGACGTGGAAGTGCTGCGTCTGGAATGGAGAATCTCGCCAGCGGAGAATCCTTCGCTGGATTCTCCTAAAATGGGACTATGTCCCCACACCGGCATAAACATAGATTACATAGAACATACAGTGCTGAAGGAGGCCATTCGGCCCATTGAGTCTGCACCGACCCACTTAAACCCTCACTTCCATTCCATCCCATCCCCATAACCGAATAACCCCTCCAAAACGTTTTGGATACTAAGGGTAATTTAGCATGGCTAATCCACCTTACCTGCATGTCTTTGGACTATGGGAGGAAAGTGGAGCACCCGGAGGAAACCCACGCAGGCACGGGGAGAACGTGCAGACTCGGCACAGACAGTGACCCAGCGGGGAATCGAACATTGGGACCCATTAGCTGGAGTTTTACTCTGGAGATTCTTAGGAACAAGTACAGCTAATTCACAGCCCTGCAGGGGGCTAGCAGGAACTAGGAGTAATTCACGCAGCTTTAGCTGAGGATACGGGCCTCTGGTTTTGAGTCTCGCATGCACACAGCGGCGGCCTCCAGCGGCCGCGCTAAGCTCCATGGCAGACTTGGACCGGGGTGGCAGACACAAAAATTAGAGCCCCCCCCGATCGGCATCACGCCCGAGGATCTGACGGTGCGGATCTCAGCCCCAGCCGCCTATAAGGCCTCCCCCGGTGTCCAATCCCCCTGCCCCCCCATCAGCGCGACCGCAGACTGAGTCCCCAGCCGCCATGGCAGCATCCGACCAGCAATATCAGGTTAGTTCCAGGCTGTCGGGAACTGAGCCGGTTGAGAGTGGGGGATCGCTGGGCAGGCCTCTGTAAGTGGGCCCCCAGCTGCGCGGCGTGCTCCGCGATCACGGCGATTCTCTAGTCCCGGAGAATCGCCGGACCGGCGCCAATGACGATTTCACCGTGAAATTGGGTTCTCTGAAGCCCCCACACCAAACGCGATTGAGGCGCGGGGCTGCAGAAAATCCAGCCCCCTGTCCTTACGTTTTGTCCTTACAAATAGCATGTCATTTGCATTTCTGTTGGGGACACTTTTTGGGAAGCGAATGAGGACATACAAATGAACCAGAAACCAGCATTCTGAGAGCAATTCTCGGCCTAGAGGCTGCTGTAAGCGGCGGAGTCGGAGTTAGTGTTAAACAGTCTGCCAGCTGAAGCTGTTTTTAAGCACTCCACTGACCACACACTCACTGACTGTGCAGTGTCTGCATGTTCTCCCCGTGTCTGCGTGGATTTCCTTCGGGTGCTCCGGTTTCTTCCCGCAGTCCAAAGGTGCGCAGATTAGGTGGATTGGCCATGCCAAATTGCCCTTAGTGTCCAAAAAGGTTAGGAGAGGTTATTGGGTTACGGGGATAGGGTGGAAGTGAGGTGTAGACTCGATGGGCCAAATGGCCTCCTTCTGCACTGTATGTTCTATGTTCTATGTTCTATGCAGCCATGAAGATAGCTCATAGAAGATCTGCAACAGTTTGAAGTCTTTATTTCGGCCTCTGATGCACTATCAATTACGATGAGACGAGAGTAGAGTGTAATCGAGGCTTTATTATACAGAGATGTGTAGCCTCTCGCAGCTGCTACCGAAATGGCTGCAGCTCGGTGAGCACACACATTTATACTCCGCCTACTGGGTGGAGCCAGTAGGCAGGAATCTACCCCCGTATCTATGGTACAGGAGCCTTACCGTATTACATCTCGTATGTGATATATACAACAGTGGTATATCTCCGGGAGTGTGTAGACCTCATCTTCATCCTCGGGTGGGACCAAGAGGAGGACGGATCGTCCTGGAGCAGGGGCTGTGATGAGGTGCGCCAGGGGGATGGAGGGTGGTGCCGGGGCAGAGGGGGGGAAGGGGTGGGGAACCAGCTGGTGCCAGGTCCCTGAGGGAGACTGTGTCTTGGCGGCCGTCGGGGTACACCACGTAGGCGTACTGGGGATTTGCATGGAGTAGCTGTACCCTCTCGACCAACGGGTCCGCCTTGTGGAGCTGCACGTGCTTGCGGAGGTGAACGGTTCCTGGAGCTGCCAGCTACGTTGGGAGCAAAACCCCGGAGGTGGACTTCCTGGTGAAAGCAAGGAGACGTTCATGGGGGGTTGCATTATTCGCAGTGCAAAGTAGCAATCGGAAGGAGTGAAGAGCATCGGGGAGGACTTCCTGCCAGCGGGACACCGGCAGATTTTTGGACCGTAGGGCCAGCTGGACAGCTTTCCAGATCGTCCCATTCCCCCGCTCCTCCTGCCCGTTTCCCCGGGGGTTGTAGCTGGTTGTCCTGCTCGAGGCGATGCCCATGCTGAGCAGGTACTGACGCAGCCCATCACTCATAAAGGAGCATCCCCGGTCGCTGTGGATGTAGGTGGGTAACCGAACAGGACGAAGATGGTGTTGAGGGCTTTGATGACTGTGGCAGACGTCATATCAGGACATGGGATGGCGAAGGGGAATCTGGAGTATTTATCGACCACATTAAGGAAGTATGTGTTTCGGTCAGTGGAGGGAAGGGGCCCTTTGAAATCCACGCTGAGGCATTCAAAGAGGCCGGAGCCCTTTACTAGATGTGCGCGGTCTGGCCGGTAGAAGTGCGGTTTGCACTCCGCGCAGAACTGGCAGTCTCTGGTGATAGCCCTGACATCCTAAATGGAGTAGGGCAGATTGCGGGTCTTTATGAAGTGAAAGAACCGGGTGACCCCTGGGTGACAGAGAGCGTCGTGTAGGGTCCGGAGTCAGTCCGCTTGTGCACTGGCACGTACCTCGGGATAGGACAACGGGGGGCTCGTTGAGCTTACCGGGGCGATCCAAAATCTTGTAATTGTAGATGGAGAGCTCAATCCTCCACCTCAAGATTTTATCATTTTTGATCATGCCCCGCTGTGCGTTATTGAATATGAAGGCAACCGACCGTTGGTCAGTGAGGAGAGTGAATCTCCTGCCGGCCTGGTAATGCCTCAATGCCGCACAGCTTCTATGATGGCTTGGGCCTCCTTCTCAACGGAGGAATGCCAAATTTTGGAGCCATGGAGGGTGTGTGAAAAGAATGTCCCGTTGGAAAACCGAGACTCCATTAGTGATGCTGAAGGGAACCATAAGGAAGTGGTGAAGGTGGCCGTCCGCTTCAAACGCAGTGTACGGGCGGTCCGCCTTGCAAATAGGGAGCTGGTGGTAGGCAGATTTCAGGTCCACTGTCGAGAAGATCCGGTACTGTGCAATCTGATTGACCATATCAGATATGCGTGGGAGGGGGTACGTGTCGAGCTGCATGTCCCAATTGATCGTCTGACTGTAGTCAACGACCATCCTGTTTTCCTCCCCAGTTTTCACAACTACCACTTGGGTTCTCCAGGGGCTGTTGCTGGCCTCGATAATACCTTCCCGAAGCAGCCGCTGGACCTCAGACCTGAGGAAGGTCCTGGCCTGGGCACCGTACTGTCTGCTCCTGGTGGCGACGGGGTTGCAATCCGGGGTGAGGTTCGCAAACAGAGAAGGCGGGTTGACCTTAAGGGTCATGAGACCGCATACAGTAAGGGGTGGTAAGGTCCGGCCGAATTTCAGAGTGAGACTTTGGAGGTTGCACTAGTAATCCAGGCCGAGTAGCAAGGTAGCGCAGAAGTTGGGGAGGACTTAGAGATGGAAGTCGCTGAACTACACATTCTAGATGGTGAGGGTGGCGGTGCAGTACCCTCGGATCTCCACAGAGTGGGATCCGGAGGCCAGGGAGATTTGTTGTGTGATGGGGTGTACTGCGAGGGAGCAGTGCCTTACTGTATCAGGGTGGATGAAGCTCTCTGTGCTGCCGGAGTCAAGAAGGCATGATGTCTTGTGCCCACCGGCCTTTACCGTCGTCGACGCGGTTGGGAGATTATGCGGCCGGGACAGGTCGATCGTGATGGAAGCGAGCTGTAGCTGCTGTTGGAAGGCCCCTGGCTAGTCAGCGGCGGTTGCAGGCAATGAGCAGCCCGATGATCTGCCCGACGAGCAGGGGTCCTGAGGTGGGGAAGATGGTGACACCCACGGGGTGCACAAGGCCTGATGGGGGAAGATGGCGGCGCCCACCGGCCACACGTGTCCTGAGGCAAGCAAGATGGTGGCACCCACAGGCCGCACGTGTTCTAAGGCGAGGAAGATGGCGGCACCCACGGGCCGCACGTGGGTTGCGGGGGCGAAAATGGCGGCGCCCATGGGTCGCACGGGGGAGATGCAGGAACAATGGGCCTGGTTCCAGCGGCATTCGAGCAGGTCTGGCACACAGCAGTGAAGTGTCCTTTCTTCCCGCAGGCCTTGCAGAGTGCGCTCCCCGCTGGGCAGCGCTGCCGGGGGTGCTTTGTCTGTCTGCAGAAGTAGCACTTGGGTCCCCCGGGGTTGGCTGGCTGCCGCGCAGCGCAGGCTTGGGGTTGGCTCGGGCAGTCTCTGGTGGGGTGAACAATGGGGTGGTCGCTGGTGGGGTCCACGATGGGGTGTTCGCTGGTGGGGTCCACAATGTTCAGGAGGGGGGTGCCATTCGGTCGGGGGCGTATGCTTGTACATTATGGGAGGCGACTGCCAGTACGATTGTGAATTTCCTGGTCGCCACGAGGCCGAGGGCCGCCCCTTCTAAGAGGCGCCGGCAGATGCATGCCGACCCTATGCCCGTAACGAAAGCGTCCCTGATTAGGAGTTTGGAATATTCAACGGCCGAAACGGCCTGGCAATCGCAGTCCCTCGCTAGGACGTGCAGGGCACACCAGAAATCTTGCACAGACTCACCGGGGAGTTGATGCCGTGTGGACAGGAGGTGCCTGGCGTAGAGTTTGTTGGTCTGCTGGGTGTAGTTCCCTTTCAGAAGCGCCATGGCCTCAGCATAGGTGGGTGCGTCCCGGATGAGGGGAAAGATATCGGAGCTCAGCCATGTATACAGGGTCTGGAGTTCCTGTGCCTCTGTGGGTGGTTCTGTCGCAGATCCGATGTAGGCTTCAAAGCAAGCTAGCCAGTGTGCGAAGGCCGACTTGGCGTTGTCTGCTTGAGGGTGCAGCTGCAGGCGGTCCAGCTTGATGTGGAGGTCCATTGTTGTAAAATCTCTGCTTAATAAATTGATGCATTATCAATTACGACAAGACGAGAGTAGAGTGTAATCGAGGCTTTATTACTCAGAGATCTGTAGCCTCCTGCAGCTGCTGCCGAAATGGCTGCAGCACGGTGAGCACACACATTTATACTCCACCGACTGGGCAGAGCCAGCAGACAGGGATCTACCCCAGTACCTGTAGTACAGGAGCATGATGTATTACATCTGGTATGTGATGAATACAACAGTGGTGCTCCCGTACCAGGAAATGCATCAGACCAACATATAATAGCTCTACTACTGAATTTGGGTGGACCGCAAGCATTGGAGTTATTCAATTCATTTGGACAGCATGGTAGCATGGTGGTTAGCATAAATGCTTCACAGCTCCAGGGTCCCAGGTTCGATTCCCGGCTGGGTCACTGTCTGTGCGGAGTCTGCACGTCCTCCCCGTGTGTGCGTGGGTTTCCTCCGGGTGCTCCGGTTTCCTCCCACAGTCCAAAGATGTGCGGGTTAGGTGGATTGGCCATGCTAAATTGCCCGTAGTGTCCTAAAAAAAAAAGTAAGGTTAAGGGGGGGGGGGTTGTTGGGTTACGGGTATAGGGTGGGTACATGGGTTTGAGTGGGGTGATCATTGCTCGGCACAACATCGAAGGCCGAAGGGCCTGTTCTGTGCTGTACTGTTCTATGTTCTATGTTCTAATTCAGTACAGATGAGGACAAAAATAAATACAACATGGTGCTACAGAGATTATGCAAAACATCTAAGAGCGCCACACGTTAAATAAACGGCTAAAGTTCAGAGGAGAGTCTGTAGATTCAGACATCACAGATTGTAAGCTCCGAACACAGTCCGGTAATTTTTCCTCAGGTTCCGAATCTATGCTGCGAGATAAAGTTTTGTTCGTAATAAATGGTGAACAGGTGCACGAGAAAATATTAAGAAGACCGGTGTTGTTGATTGAAGTTGCTATAAATATGAGTAAGGCCAGAGAACAGGCATCGAGCTAATATACCATAGTCATGGCTCAAAAAAAGAGTGTGAAATCGATAAACGTGGCTGACACCATTAATGCTGGGTCTCAGTAAAGAAAACTACGTCCAACGGCTGGTGGTCATTTTGATTGTGACATTACTAGCGTGATGACATGCACCGTTGTGGACATGCCTACAGTTAAAAAAATTGTCTTGCGAGAGGAAAACATTTTTCCAATTGTGGTAGACTGAACCACTTCACAGCACAGTGTCGTTTAGCACCAACTGTTCCAGTAACCAAATATAAACAGCATTATAGAATCAGAAATAAATGGAGAATTGATCCCATTTAATATGGACACAGGGCCGCAAACAGGTATTATTACATACCGATCTTTAAAGCAGGCAATCAGAATGCCTCTGATAAAACAGTCTGCCTGCAGGCTCACAGATTATGATGGTAACACAATAGCCAAAAAGGGGTCATGATGTCTCGTCATGAAGACTGGGAAAATTGAGATACCCATCGACTATGAGTTGATAGAGGGTGAGAAATGTTCATTAATTGGATTTGATGCTTGTGAGAAGCTGGATCTGGTGAAGCGCATTCATACGGCTGACAATGTGCCAGAGGCATTCCAGGGTGACATAGCACAACTCTTGGACGAGCATGATCATGTCTTTTCGGGAATGGCACCTTAGCGTTCACCTATTCGATTAAGTTGAAGAAGGATGTCAAGCCAGTAAAACATGCACCAAAACGAGTACTGTGCAACACGGTAGCATTGTGGATAGCACAAATGCTTCACAGCTCCAGGGTCCCAGGTTCGATTCCGGCTTAGGTCACTGTCTGTGAGGAGTCTGCACATGCTCCCCATGTGTGCGTGGGTTTCCTCCGGGCGCTCCGGTTTCCTCCCACAGTCCAAAGATGTGCAGGTCAGGTGGATTGGCCACGATAAATTGCCCTTAGCGTCCAAAATTGCCCTTAGTGTTGGGTGGGGTTACTGGGTTATGGGGATGGGGTGGAGGTGTTGACCTTGGGTAGGGTGCTCTTTCCAAGAGCCGGTGCAGACTCGATGGGCCGAATGGCCTCCTTCTGCACTGTAAATTCTATGAATTCTATGAATACTGGCTCTGTTATGGGAGAGGCTTAAAGCTGAGCTTGAGTGCATGCAGAAACAGAATGTAAGCTCCAAGGTCACGCAGCCGTGGACTGGGTCAGTTCAATGGTCTGTGTACGAAAGACCAATGGAGACCATCAGATATGCATTGATCCAAAGGACCTTAACACCAACAAAATGAGAGAGCAGTACCAGATCCCCAAGAGGGAAGAAATTACGGCCGAAATTTCGGATGCTCACTATTCACAAAACTGGATGCATCCAAAGGCTTTTGGCAGCTCAAACTGGATGGTCCAGTCAGCAAGCTCTGCACATTTAACACGCCTTTTGGGCAATATTGTTTTAATCGTCTGCCATTTGGCATCGTATTGGAATCAAAGATATTCCACCGAGCCATGGAAACTGTCATAGGGGGTATTCCAGGGGTGAGAGACTACGTGGATGATATCATCACCTGGTCCAGCACCCCAGAACAGCACATTAACAGGCTCAGGCAGGTGTTTGACAGGGTTAAATGCTAGTTTGGTGTACACAGAGTGAAGTTATTGGGTGACATTATCTCACGAGAAGGTGTACAACCAGACCCAGTCAAAATAAAGGCCATTGGGGATATGCCAAAACCGGAAGACAAAAGGCGATTATGTGAATGCTTGGAGTAGTGAACTTCATGGGAAAGTTCATTCCTAAAGTCTCAAGCCTAATGCAGGCTCTTAGGAACCTCATCAAGAAGAATGTTGCATTCGAATGGTCGTCTGTTCACGCGGCAGAGTGGCAGGATATGAAGGAAGTCCTGACCACTGTTCGGCTGTTGGCATTCTATGATCCCAAAAGAGAGATAAAGATCCCCACTGACACCAGCAAGCAGGGCATTGGCACAGTTCTCCTCCAAAAGGACGACCACAAGAGCTGGCAATTGCATATGTGGCGCAGTCCATGACTCCCGTGGAGCAGAGATACATACAGATTGAGAAAATTGCCTTGGCCTCATTATTGGCATTATGAAATTCCACAACTACGTCTATGACCTATGCATTTTACTGTTGAGGCGGACTACAGGCTATTGGTGAACATCATCAGAAAGGACCTGAACGACATGTCCCAGCGGATGGAACGCATGATGATGAACCTCAGGAGGCATGATTTTGACTTTTGACCTGGTGTATACACCTGGTAAAGAACTAGTTGCGGTGGATACGCTATCCAGGGCAACCACTGATGCTGAAACATCAGAACCCGAGTTAGTCCAAATAGTGGAATCTGATCGCAAACTACAAACCATAAAAGCTGAAACTGAAAAGGACTTGACGCTTCAGAAGGTAAAACAATACCTCAGAGGAGGATGGCCTGCTGGATGCAAATCACCCTTTCAAGACATAAGAGATGATCTGACTACAATTGATGGTGTCCTGCTAAAGGGAGATAAGATAGTGATCCTCCCAGTTTACGTTTAGGAAATCTGCAGCAGATTCACAAAGGGCATCAAGAACTCAAAAAGTGTCATAGGCGAGCCAGATAATCGGTGCATTTGCCGGGAACAGAGATTGATAAGTATGTTCAAGCATGTCCAATTGGAAATTGTGGAAATTGATGGAAACTGTGACCAGTCCATGGAGCAAAGTGGGCATGGATCTATTTCATTTCCAGGGTCATGACTACTTGATAGTCACAGACTATTACTCCAACTTTCCATAGGTGACGATGCTGAAAGTTTTGACTGCCAGATCAGTGATAAAGGCAACAAAATTGATTTTTGCACGCCATGGTATTCCGCTTAACGTTGTCTCTGACAATGGTCCGCGTTTCTCGAGCTGGGAGTGGCCACAGTTTGCAGGGCAATATAATTTTAACCATGTGACATCTAGCCCACATTCTCCACAGTCGAACGGGAAAGAAGAGAAAGGATTTGGGATAATTGAGAAGTTATTCTGCAAAGGCGAGTGAAGATGGTCAAGACGTGTCATTAGCGTTGTTAGCATACCGAGCAACACAGTTATCGATGGGTCGCTCACCTGCTCAAATGTTGATGTGGAGAAGACTATGAACCACTTTACCACAAATCATCAGTCCAGAAACTGATAATCAGAAGGTACGTGAAAGAAATACGATCACAAAAAGAGGCCACACGAGGTCTGCAATAGACATACCAAGCATAAAGCTGAAGCCGAAACCCATGAAGGTGACTTCGTGAGGATTCAGAATCCAGAAGATGGCTGGCAAAAGCTCGTGAAAGTTCTGAAACAGGTAGCACCTAGTTCCTACTTAGTACAAACGCAACAAGGATCGCTGTTGAGGAGAAACAGACAAGCATTACTACGTGTCAAGCACAAGGGTCAAGTTCAACGTGAAAAGGTTGTACCACGTGATGGCATATTCAAGGACATTATCTTTCCAGATCCATGTTTAGCACAGACACAGCTCACAGATGTGGCACAGAAATGCACCGCCTTGAACATTCCACTAAGACGTTCGACCAGATGAAGACAACCTCCAGAGAGACTGAGCTTGTGATTGTAATCTTAACCTATACTCATCTACGTGATGTAACTATCATTACATAAATATGGTATTGTATGATGATAAGATAGTGCTAGTTACTAGTTATTTAGACAGCAATGCACACTTAATGGCAAGATTAAAGAAAATATCACAACCACTGTAATAAGATTTTCTTTTACAAAGAAGGAGGGATGGTATTATCATAACTATCAGCATTACAAGGGTTAATGTGGTACCATGAATAGCCACTAGAGGGGTATGTGGTACTACTATATAAAGCAGTGATGGTAGACCTTAGGAGAGGAGTGTGTGCAGGAGAAAGCTAGTGAAGGTTATAAGAGCAGTTAGTGGGAGAAGGTTAGATTATAGTTTATACCAGTAGTGAGATTGTCAGCAGATGTGTGTAGTTAGATGTTATTGATTAATTCTTTATTCCAAATGGACTAAGTGTCGAAACTAGTATGGTAGTGTAAATAAAATCATAACTTTATTTAAGTAAAAGCTATACTGAGGTCTTTGTGGAACACTATGTCAACCATCCTGAGTAAGCAATACAAAGAACACCACAGGCACTTTTCCTATTTCTTTTGCCTTTTTACGATCGTTGGGTTGTTTCTTAATTTCACATTCTCTAATGAGTCAGTTGTCTTTGAGATCGGGTTCTCCTTGTCATTTTGAATCATGGATCAGCTTTGCTTCCTAACCTCGGTTTGACTGATCAGTTGGATTGACTTTGTTAAGTTTGGATTTCAAGATTGCAGGTGGTCAGACAAGGCTTCATCCATAACTCCGACGACAAATCTATCTCTGATTTGTTCATCATTCAAGTTGCCATATCCACAGCTCTCTGCAAGCCTATACTGATTGTTGATTAATACATCACAGCTTTCCCCTTGGCTTGGGCATGGTGTATTGAAATAAACCTGCTCAGAAATTAGACTCTTTCTCAGGATGAAGCAGGTATTCAGTGCATTGATTACTTCCTCATACCTAAATTTTCATCATCAATATCCTGACTAGGATATTGTTTGCACAGATACTCATGGTATATAACTATGTACTGACAGATCACTGCTCACCTTTGCAGCGAGGCCTGATGCAGTGTGTCATCTGGCAAATCCCCAGTGGAAATTCAGAAACACTTTTCCTGGTTGAAGCCTGTGACCTGCTCAAAGATTTCCAGCAATAGCAGAGACTTTCTCATTATTGTTTTTTCACTCAATGCCACCACATAATATTCTTGGTATTGTTTGACTAATACAGCATATTTACAGACAATACAGAGATAAATAAGACGCAAACTTTACTGGAGGACATTTTACTCTGGCTATATCTTACAATGATGTTTCAGAAGCAGGAGAGCAAGATCATGTGATATTGCTCACTTCCTGTGAAGCTGTACACAGGATCTGACAGCATTAACCCCTTATAGTACTGTCATAACTAATATTACTGTCATAATAAACGCATGAGTTGGCCATGCGACTCCTTCGGCTTGCACCGCAATTCAGTAAGATCATGGCTGATCGGACTGTGGCATTAACTCCACTTTTCTGACTGCCTGCATAAACCCTCCATGCCCCCACCCCTCCCTTAACATCACCCTTAACCCCTTGTTGATCAAAGCCTATCCAACGTAACCTTGAATAGATTCAATGTCTTAATTGCTGCCTGGAGAAGAGTATTCCAAAGACTAATGACCCTCTGAGGAAAGGAATTTCTCCTCAACTCCATCTTTTATATAAAACCCTTCATTTTTAAACTGTGCCTCCAATGCTCGTTTGCCCCAGAAGTGAAGGCATCCACTTAGCATCTCCCCTAGCAAGTCGCTTCAGAATCTTAAGTGTTTCTATAAGACCAGCTCTCATTTTTCAAAACTCCAGTTGGTATAGGCCGAACTTGCTCAACATTTCCTCATAAGAACACACTTTCATCCCAGGAATAAACCGAGTGAACATTCTCTGGCCGCTTTCTATTGCAAGTATATATATCCCTCCTTAAGTAAGGAGGCCAAGCTGCGCACTCCACTCTCAGTATATGCTCATCAATGGACTGTGTAGTTGAAGCAAGACTTGTTTACATATATACTCAACATACTCAATCTTTCCTGCAATAAAGACAAATGCTCTATTTGTCTTCCTAATTACTTGCTGTACACACACCATCTCCTTTGCACACGTGAGGACACCATCTCGGTCACTAGCGCCCAGTGGCAGAACAATGTTCTAGCTACAAGGTGCGCTATAGCAACTTGCTTTTAATCATGTGGCTTGCCGGCAATACCCATATCTAGGAATGATTTAAACAAATTTTTGTCCATTTTTCATTTCTGTTGCTTTACCAGCAAATCAGACAGTAAATTCGAGCTCTCAAGTAGCAGAGGTATGATTTAACGACCAAAAAATCGAAGTCCTGCTTTGGGCGTGTGTAGTGGGTGCCAGCAATGCCAGGAATGACCCAAAAATCAAAATGGGCTCTTTTATTTTTCGGCCTCAGTCAGGAGCCCCCTGACAGAGACTGGGATGCCATTTCTAAATGATGCCCCGATCTCTCAAACCCCTTGGACGCCCCACCACAGCCTCCTGACTCCTCCAATTTACCTCTCAGATGGTCCTTGAGCACCCTTTACCCCAACTCTTAAGAACAAGACGTCCCAAGACCGATCCCTGGCAATGCCACCATGACACCCTCCCAGTTCTATGTGGTAATGCCAAGGTGCCAGGCTGGCAGTGCCAATGCGCCTGGGTGCCAGAAGTGCCAGGGTGTCACCCTGCCCAGAGCCTGACCACCGAGGCCTCCGATGGTCTGGTAAACTCCCCCGATTGCCATTACGTCTGGTCCACGTTTGTATGGACCAGTGGTAAACGGTAACATGGAGAGGTTTCCTAAGCATGGGCCTCTGGAGAACTGGGCACCAATCTATTTAAATGAGCCTAGGCTCACTTGATTGTGTAAATATGGATCTCGCCCAGTGAGTGCCCGACCCAGACTGTGACTTCTCTCAGTGTCGCAAATCTCGTGAGAGGCCTCTCATGAGAATTAACGGCCTCGCCGCATCACCGAGCCGGGCGTGACGAGGCCATTCGATTGTATCTCTGATCTCTGTTGTTAAAACAGGAGGTTGTGGTAAAGTTGAACCCAGCTAAGATTCAATTCCAAGACTTGTTACTTTGAGTCCTGGCTTTGTCCCTCAAAGGCCGTTCAGAAGGATTTTTCTGTGGATGACAAATGTTTTAATCATTACTATTTAAAACAACTGAAAATAACCTCAAATTTCACATGTTAGAATATTCTGAAACTATTACCTGTCTGCACAATGTCAAACTGCGGAGCCAGCAGTAAGATGCTGCAGATCACAGTGAGAAGCTGAAACTCCATGATTTGGACAGAGTGGGTTGAGTTGTTTCACTGTTGATTTCTCGCTGTGACTCGTGACTTCAGTCTCCTCCGGATCAGCGGAATCAAGTGGACTCTTCACTCTCTGATTGAACCTGGTACATTTATAGTGGGTGTTCCAGCCACTGCACTCTGTCTGACTCAGAGATGCGCCAATGTGACTCCAACTGGAAAACCAAAGGCGTCAACCTTAACTATGTTATCAGTTTCTCAAACCAAAATAAAGTGCAGTCACTGATGCATATAACTTACAAAATGTTTAATATCACTGGTGCATGTTTTATATCACTGCAAAATAATTTGCCCAAAATAGATATTTTTGCTCTGTACTATTATTTAGCCCACAGTATGTCTATTCATTTCAGTTAGAAGTTTAAGTAATTTTTGAATATTCCTGCCACATAATTTGATAGCTGTAAAAACCAAAAACAGTGTGGACATGTGAAAACAAGCAGTTGCATAGGTTATGTGAATTAGGCTGCAGAAATACACACAGTTCCTGTGTTTGTATTGGTTTATGAATAGAAAGGCATCTAACACTCAAAGGGTACCCACTGGTTGAGCTGATCTCAAAATGGGCTCTTGAATATTTTTTAATGGAAGAAACTATGGGCGGGATTCTCCCATCCTGTGGCAGAGTGTCCACGCCTCCGTAAACATCGTCGCGTTTTACGACGGCGTGAATGGGCCGCTCCCACGACTAATTCTGGCTCCTACAGGGGGCAGCACAGTGCTGGAGCGGTTTGAACTGTGCGCCACGGGATCCGGGCATGCGCAGTGGTGCCGGCGCCAACGAGGACATGCGCTGTGGCACCGGAGCCAACGTGCGCATGCGCAGTGGCCTCCTACAACGCACCGGCCCTGACGCAACATGGATCAGGACTACAGGGGCTGGCGCGTAAGAAAGGAAGCCCCCAGTCACAGAGGCCGGCCCGCCGATCAGTGGGCCCCAATCGCTGGCCAGGCCACATCGGAGCCCCCCCCCCCCCCAAGGTAGTACCCTCCCTTCCCCCCGCAAAGACTGCCACCCGATCCTTTCACGCCGAGGTCCCGCTGGCCCAGAGCAGGTTAGAACGGCGCCGGCAGAACTCGACTCTTTCCTTACGGCTGTTCAGCCCATATGGGGCGGAGAATCAGTGGCACCGGCCGCGTAGAGCGACCCGTGACCCGTGCCACACCAACTACGCCGGCTTCAATGGTGCCGATTCTCCGCGGAGAATCGCATGCCGTCGTCAGGGCAGCGTGGCGGAATTCACGCGGCCCGCCGCCGATTCTCCAACCCGGCGCAGGGTTAGAGAATCCCGACCTATAGCTTTAAATCCAAGGGGGTAGAAATTGGTCCCAGATGGGACAGAGCAGCAAAATGAGTGATGTTAGAGTGGTGGTTAGCACTGCTGCCTCACAGTGCCAGGGACCTTGGTTCAATTCTGGCCTTTGGTGGAGTTTGCACGTTCTCCTGTGTCTGCATGGATTTCTTCTGGTGCTCCTGTTTCGTCCCATAATCCAAAGATATGCAGTTTAGGTGGATTGGCCATGCCAAATTGCCCCTTTGTGTCCAGGAATGTACAGGGTAGATTACAGGGAGAGGGCGGGGGCATGGGCCTAGGTTGGGTGCTATTTTGGAAGGTCAGTGCAGATCCTTCAAGCTGAATAGCCGCACCTGTACTGTAAGAATTCTGTGGCTCTATGAATCAGCTAATTATGATACTTTGTGTCCAATATTACTTTTCATTGCAGTCTGCGGAATTGAAGATCAGGCCAAGTGTATGATAACTGATCTGATCTGAAGGGCAGCACGGTAGCATGGTGGTTAGCATAAATGCTTCACAGCTCCAGGGTCCCAGGTTCAGTTCCCGGCTGGGTCACTGTCTGTGCGGAGTCTGCACGTCCTCCCCGTGTGTGCGTGGGTTTCCTCCGGGTGCTCCGGTTTCCTCCCACAGTCCAAATATGTGCGGGTTAGGTGGATTGGCCATGCTAAATTGCCCGTAGTGTCCTAAAAAAAAAGTAAGGTTGGGGGGGGGGGGGTTTGTTGGGTTACGGGTATAGGGTGGATATGTGGGTTTGAGTGGGGTGATCATTGCTCGGCACAACATCGAGGGCCGAAGGGCCTATTCTGTGCTGTACTGTTGTATGTTCTATGTTCTATGATGTCACTTGTCTTGCAACATGGTCAGTGACAAATGTTGACACCAATGAGGTGGAGGTTATAATGCGTTAACTGTTACTGATCTTATATTATCTTCAAAGATTAATGTGGTATTCTTTGTGTTTCTAACTTCAGGTTGGTTGGCGTAGTGTTCACAAAGACCACAAAATAGCTTTAACTTGAGCAAAGCTATAAATTTATTATTACTACTAATTTGGATTTGACACATACTCCTAATACACAGTTTATCATTTGCATATAATCTACACTCACCTAAAACAAATCTCTAAACTATTATAAACTATGATCTTCTCTCACTCACACTATCTTTTCTTCAGTCTGTACACAAGCTAACTCCTTCACTTATATACTTGTAACACTAGCTCCCTCCAGTGGCTAATCTAGAAATTTTGCTAACCCTTGCAGTTCTTACATTTATGATCATACCACATCCCCTTTCTATGGAAAAGAAAAATTATTATAAACATTGTGACATTTTCTTTGAACGTTACATGAGCTTGTGTTAATCATGAACTTGTTACCACTTTTTACATTCAGTTGCAAAGAGGTTTGCTGATCACTTTGTTGATGATAAATGTATAATTATATGGTCATTACAAATATTAATCTGTTTGTTGGTTTCCTTGTTCTTTGATCTCAGTGGTGTCTTCAAAGTATGCAATTGATTTTCCATATTGCCTTGCTGTATAGGTGACAAGTAAGGCTTAGGAAAGTCAATGTCCTTGAAGATGTTATCTTGATCTATATCATTTTGAGGTTGAGACATAACATGATATTTTATCCACGACAGGGCTCTTCTGTTTCATCTGAAATTAGAATCTTGTTCAGTCTGAACTAAGTACGCTCTGGGTGCAACTTGTCTTCGAACTTTAGCTATGTGTTGCCATCCACCATCAGGGTTTTGTATACATACATTGTCTTCTTCTTTCAATTTTGATCGAGGTTTTGTTTGCTTGTCATAGTTCTCTTTCTGTTTCTGTTTTCTTGATCTGATAAATTGTTTATCTCTTGATTATCCTTATCTGGAATAGTTATCTCAGGTAACATGGTGCAAATTATTCTACCCATTAACATCTGAGCAGGTGATAATCCAGATGACAGTGGTGTTGCTCTGTACATCAACAATGCCAAAGATAAATCTTTGTTGTTATCGATTGCTTTATGGAACAATTTTTTGATTATTCCTCCACCCTTCTCTGCTTTACCATTTGATTGAGGATACAGTGGGCTTGATGTGATGTGATTAAAGTTGTACTTTTCTGCAAACTGTGTCTACTCCCAGCTTGTGAAACAAGGACCATTCTCAGAGACAACGTGTAATGGTATCCCATGGCGTACAAAAATGGATTTTGCTGCACGTATGACAGATCTTGCTGTCAAATCATTCAGCGCATCACCTTGGGATAGTTGGAATATTAGTTGATGATGACTAGTTTGTCACGACCTTGAACGTAGAACAAATCCATTCCAATTTTGATCCATGAATTGGTGATGAGTTTATTTTCTTCCATACTTTCTTTGCACTGCAAAGGTTGATGGATTTAGCAGATTGTGCATTCCTGTACATATTGATCAACACCCCTGTTGATTCCAGGTCAGTACACAGATTGCCTTGCCCGTCTAAAACATTTTTCTATACCCTGATGACCCTTGTGAATCTGTTTCAGAATTCCTTGTCAGAAGCATGCAGAAATGACTATCCTATCTCCTTTGAGTAGGAAACCATCTATTACTGTCAGGTCATCTTTGATATTTCGAAAGGTGGAGCAACATCCATTGGGCCATCCTTCTCTGAGTTTTTGATTACCCTCTGATGCGTCAAATCCTTTGCTGTTTCTTCTTTGATGATTCATAGTTTTCGGTCAAATGCTGGTAGCATCTCGGCAATAAATGAAGCTTGTGCTTCCACTATGTGTACTATATCTGTATCTGGTGTGCCAGTATCAGTGGTAGCTCTGGATAAGGTATCCGCAACAACTAAGTCTTCCCTTGGCTCTTCATGCTGGTCAGCTGGAGTCTTGGTTGTGTGACCCCTTTCAACTAGGTTCAATCTTTTGCAAACATCCACCCAATTAGCAATGACTTATCATCTTCCTCTATCGCAAAGCCAATTGGCATTTCGATGTTGTGTCGCCATTTCTAACAACATGATGGCAATATCCTCTTGTGGCTTTAGTGTTACCATTATAATCAGTCAGCCAACAAGTAGATTTCTGTGTTAGCGATGTCCTATATGTTCGTCTTAAATTTGTTTCTGTGAATATTTGCATCTGCTCCTGAATCAATTTTAAATGGTATTTCTGGGCCATTTATTTCTAATTATACAGTCCACTGTTTAATTATCTTTGAGAACTGTTGTACTGGTTTGTCATTACAATCCAGAAAATTAATCCTAGTGACTGCTTCAATCTTGAAAGTATCCTTTAGTGTGTATGGCGAGAAATCTTCATTTTCTGTTCAGATACTTGACTTTTTATCTTCACTCTGAACACTTTGGATCCTTCTTTTGTCATGGTAGGATTTTAAAAAATTTGGTTACTGGAGAAGCTGCTGCAAAATGACAATGTGCTGCAATGTAGTTGAACTTGCAGCATTAGAACATTGTTTGTCTCTTGCCAGACTATTTTATTTTACTGTGGGCGTGGCCACAGCGTGTACATGTCATCTCGCTCGTGATGTCGCAATCAAAATGGCTGCCAACCATTGTACGCAGTTTTCTGTGTTGCGACACAGCATTAATGGTGTCAGCCACTGTCGTGTTAGGTACACTGGTCCAACACTGGCTGCAACTTAGATCAGAAAGATCCTCCAGACCTTGAAGTTAGTTCAATCAGGTTTATTGAACTAATAGCACAGTTAGCACAGTTCTCTCTGAGCTCGACTCTCTGCTAACTTAAGTGTGGTTACACTGTCTGACTGAACCAGACTAGCTCTTAACCATGTGGTGGAGGTGTAAGATTGTAACAACACCCTTGACTGACTCTCTAGATGTTCATCAGTGGAACGAGGCGGAGTGTGAGTGCCTCGTGTCTTTTATAGTCAGATCCTACCTCTGAGTGCCCTGCCTGCTTATTGGTCATATCCTGCTCTCTATGTCCATTAGCTGCTTGTCTGTATATAATTATGTGTGTGTCTGCATATCATGACAGTCACATTTTCCGATTTCGCGCTCTTTCCGTTTGCCACAAACTCCGCATATTCAGAGGATGCTTGTTCATTCGCTTTGCACATATCAATCACGTTTTCTAGCAGAAAAATCGGTCATCTTAGCATTTTCTCACGCAAACGTTTGTCATTTATCCCAAATACAACTTGAGCATGCAGCATTGAATCGACAGCGGAGAAAAAGTTACACAATTGCGTTCTGAACTTTAAAGCTATTATGTCAGAATCTACCGACTCCCCTTTTAGCTGCAGATTTTACCTGAACATGTCGCGCTCACTCACCTCATTCACCTGCTCCTTGCTCTCTGCATCGAACTTCTGCAGCCATCTGTTATATTTTGTTGTGCCCTCATCAGCAGTAAATCCAAAGGAATTATAAAGCTCTAATGCTTGTGTTCCAACCGAATTTAGAATAGCACAGTTAGCACAGTTCTCTGTGAGTTCAACTCTCTGCTAACATAAGTGTGGTTACTCTGTCTGACTGAACCAGACTAGCTCTTAACCATGTGGTGGAGGTGTGAGATTGTAACAACACCCTTGACTGACTCTCTAGATGTTCATCAGTGGAAAGAGGTGGAGTGTGAGTGCCTCATGTCTTTTATAGTCAGTTGCAGTTTCCTCTGAGTTTCCTGCATGCTTATTGGTCATGTCCTGTTCTCTGTGTCCATTAGCTGCTTGTCCGTATATAATTACGTGTGTGTCTGCATAACTTGACATCTTCCCTTTTTTTATGTTTGGATGACAGATGTGAAAGTATTTACAAGAATAAGCCAATATTAACATATTTACATGCAGTGGATGTGAACATGACGTACATGTGAAAACAGCTGTCTAATGCAAGAACACAGAACATAGCAAACAGAACAAATGTTCATAAGTCCAGTCTCTGTGGCTTGCATCTGATCCTGGTCGACCGCCGGAGAGATAGTGGTGGGGACGACAGCGCCTTGATGGGCGGGATTGAAGCCTGACCGGTGGCCTCGTGAGTCGAGGTATAAGGAGGTAGCAAAACAACAGAAGGAAACGGAGAAGAAAGGGGTTGCAGGCAGGCAACTTTGTGCAGTGCCCGTCTGTTTCGTCGCACAACAGAACCATCAGCCAGACGCACAACATACGAGCGGGAGGCAGCCTGTCGAACAACGACAGCTGGAGCTGACCAGCGTCCATCAGGGATCTTGACCCGAACAATGTCTGACAGGGATAACACGGGCAAATCGGTGGCATGAGCATTATAACCCTGTTTGTGCCGGTCTCAGAGCTGCTGCACCTTCTGCAGCACCAGGAGGTAATCCAGGTTGGGCATGTGTATGGCTGGAAGTGTCATTCGCAGGTCCCTGTTCATCAGGAGTTGAGCCGGCGACATGCCAGTGGACAGTGTACGCAAGCAGCGCAAGATGAATGTCAGACGCAGAATCCACGGCCTTGCAGATGAGCTGCTTCACTATGTGCACCCCTTTCTCAACTTTTCCGTTTGACTGCGGATAGTGTTGGCTAGACGTGACATGTTTGAACTGATACGACTGGGCAAACAGAGACCATTCATGGCTGCTGAAGCACAGGCCATTGTCACTCATGACAGTGAGTGGGATAAATGCTTGGAGAACATTTGAAGATTGAAGAAACAATCACGCCGCTACATAGAACAGAAATTCCACACAGAAGACAAATCATAAGATGGAGACAGTCCAGAAGCCTGACTACTTCAGGACAAACAGTAAACTCTGTCAAAATGGAGCATTCTTTAAACAACAGCTTCTTGATGTTTTCCTATATACCTCCGCAGTAGAAAATGCTTCCGATCAGAGAAAACGGCCGCAAAGTGCCGTTCTGGGGAACCAAGGCACCGATTGGCACGGCCGCACCACGGCCGTGCCAAGGGTGCCATGGGCCCGTGATCAGTGGGCACCGATCGCGGGCAGCGGGTCCAAACCCCGCGCACTCTTTGTTCCTCTGCCGCCCCGCTGGATCAGTCCGCGGGGCGGCTGAGGGGCATAACGGCCCGCGCATGCGCGGGTTTCACGCATATGCGTGATGACGTCATCCGCGCATGTGCGGGTTGGAGCTGTCCAATCCGCGCATGCGCGGCTGACATCATCATTTGCGTCAGCCATCGTTAACTTTGCTAAGTTCAAAATTCGCTAAGCCCGCTATGCCGAGGTTCACGGGGCCCCACTGCTAGCCCCGACCGGAGAGCAGAATCGGGTCCCGGGAGGGGGTGCGGAGGCTGCCGTGAGACACGGCCCGGTTTCACGGCAGCCTTCACGACTCTCCGCATTTGCGGAGAATCGCGCCCGAACTGTTTGACAAATTTATCAGATTAACTTGAGGTTGTGACAAACAAATTGGATAAAGTGTAACCAGTAGATGTATTGCATTCACATTTCCAAAAGACATTTGATAAGATTCCACATAAAGTATTACTATACACTGTTGGAGGTGTTTGCATGGATTTAGGACGAGTTAACTACAGGAAGCAGAGAGTTGAGATAAATGGTCATTTTCAGGTTGGCAAACATTGCTCATTCCTGGGGCTTCAAATATTTATGACCTATAATACAGACTTTTATAAAGGGACCATCATGTTTCTCACAACCAAATTTGCTGATGACGGGAAACTGAGCAGGAACATAGACAAAGTTACATAGATGTTTAGTGTGTCAGCAACAAAATTGGCAGATGGAGCACAATATGGGAAAAGGTGAGGTTGTCCACTTTGGCTGGAAGAGTGTAACAGCAGAGTATTGATTAACTGGAGAGAGACTGCAGAATGCTGCAGAGGCGCCTGGGTGTCCTTGTGCATGAATCACAAAATGTGAATGTACTAGTACAGCAAGTAATAAGGAAGGAAAATGGAATTTTGTCCTTCTTTGCAAGAGGGATGGAGTAGGAATGTAGATAATATTTGTTCCAACTATACAGGGATTTGGTGAGACCACACATGGGGCAGAAAGGTGCGAGGCTGCTGGGTGTAGGAAGTGAGGCGGGCACAGCTAATTCACTATGCGGTTGGGGGAGGGGGCAAAGGTCAGCTTCCCAACAACAGAACAAATCTACAGAATAAGTTGTTGGTAGATTGATTGTGAGTTCAGCTTCTTGGTTACAAATGTTATGAACTCCTTTTCAATACATTTATCTGTCATGCATATGCATTAAAAGGCAAACTCAATATAATAGGGTAACAGAGAGAATGTCAATGATGCTAGACAGTGTTCTTCAAACTTATTTTCCGCTGAACCATTTTTACCAACTGGCCAATCTTCGGGACCCAACCCGGCCGACCTTCGGGACCCAACCCGGCCGACATTCGCCACCCATGCCAGCCGACCTGAGCGACCCACCATTTTCTCTTACCTTGTTTGCTGCTGATAAAAATGGAGGAAATGGTTTTGGGTCCCTTTGGCCCTCATACACGCTCCTCCAATGGAACCTGCTGGATGAAGGTGAAGCTTTTCGGTGTCAGAAAGTATGGAATCTCCATCTGTCCAAAGTTCTGCATTTTCTTCCTGTAAAACCTAAACAAATAAAGCCCCCCGAACTTGTCAAAAATAAAATAAAATGACTAAAATAAATGAAAAAATAAAAATGAAATGAAGAAAATAAATGAATAAAATGCCCCAGAACTTGTAAAACAAAAATCTGCGACCGTTCAAAAAAATAGAGGCAGCACTGCACATGCGTGCCTGATTATCGGTGCGCATGCGCAATGAGGCCAAATTTTTCTTTCATGTTCGCGGCCATTTTGAAGGCCACTTGCAGCCGGCGTTATTAAAAGCCGGCTGCTGCGCGGGGATTTGCGCGATCGGGAGTGCCGCGAAGGATGGCTCCGCGACCCTCCCGACACCTGCCCGCCACCCACCTGCGGGTCGCGCCCCCGAGTTTGAAGAACACTGTGCTCGACAGAGTGTTGCAGTGAAAAATGGCTGATTGAGGATAATGGAGGACAGTTCCACTCTGCCAGGGGAAACCGAGTAAGTATCTGTTTCAACTGGTCAAAGTAAAGAGGGTTGGATCAAAAGTTGCCAAAGGCAAGGGAAGGGTAAAAGAGGGCGTAGGGCAATAAAGAAAGCGGATACAATAAAAAAAAAGTTTGGACCAGTATTCTTTCATGCCGTTTTTATTGTTGTTTTCCTTCTGAGTAAATAATGATTGAGGGAAATTGTAGGGTGATGGTATCCATTTCCAGGGTCAGTGTGCAAACTTCAACATTCATGGATGAGTGAACCTCTAGGGTGGAGTTGACCACAGTGAGGCCAAGGTATTGCTGATGCAAAGCTTATAGCTTCCCTTTACCCAACAATGCTGAGTTCACAAGCAAGGGCCGCAAAGACTGTGTTGACCAGATCTTTGCCCGATTTATGTCACACGTGCTATCGCGCAGCTGCAGAGGATCGAGACAAGGGTGTCCCAGAGACAGACACAAGCAATGGCCAGAATACCAACAAGTGGCACTAGCAGAGCATTAGGCAGCCCAGGATACTGGCAACCAGGGTCTAAAGCAACGTCGAGCATTTGTGTATTATCAACTACATGGCTGGTGGTTTAATGACCTGCAAATATCAGAGATGTCACAGTCTGGTGAGGATGCCATGATCTTCATTTATATACTAATGTAGCTCCTTCAAGAAAATTGATTTCCTTGTGGATTGGGAGATCGCCCAATGCCGATAATTTTAAACGTCACTGTGGCATTGAATTTCTATACCTGTGGGATTTTCCAGGGCTCTCCAGGGGACATGTCTGGTATCTCAAAGGCAGACACTCACATGTGCATAATGGAATTCAGCAATAACTTGTTCACAAGAGCCAATGCATTTGTGCGATTCTCCACCGACACTGAGAGCCAGGCAACCAGGTCTGTGAGATTTGCTGCCATTGTGAGAATTCTTCTGATAGAAGAGGCAATTGACTGCACACATGCTTTCATTTCAGCTTTCATTTTCCAAAAACACTTTTGCTGTTTAAATGAGCTGTTGCTCTGTGATCACCACAAATGAATCTTTCAGCTGTGTGCTCACATCCCAGGACATTGTCATAACTCATATCCTCAGTCACTCTCCGACACCAGGGACGGGATTCTCCGCCGTCGGGATGCTCCATTATGCCAGCACCTGGGGGTTTCCCGAGGGCATGGGGCTGTCCCACAATGGGAAACCCCATTGAACGGCCGGCGTTTCAGAGAATCCTGCCGGTGGGTCAGGGTAGAAATGTGGCGCAGTGGTGAGGAGAATCCAGCCCCAGGGATGGGATTCTCCGTCGGCCGATGCCGAATTCAGGAAAGGCGACTGGGCAGAGAATCGGCCTTGAAGTTGAAATTGTGGTCGCATTCACGCCAAATCACAATTTTCTGTTGCCTTGACAGCCGTGTCAATGCATTCTACTCTGTACGTTCAGTTAACACCATTTGCATATCATTAGTTGGCTTGACCTGGTATTCTCCGGGGCCTCCGTGATCCTCCCCTTGTGAATTTGTAACGTTGAAGTTCACTTGTGCATTTAAAAATCAGGAAACAGGCACCGTAGCTGATGATGGAGAGTGAGGAGTTAAGAGATGCAGAGTTGCGACCGTGGGCTGCCGGTCCTGACCCTGGCCGGGCTGGCTTTGGATGACTCCTGTGAGGGCCAGCAGGGAGAGGGGTAGTGAGGGTGATGGGTTGACCAGGAGATGGGCTGTTGGTTGGGGTGACCCCCCCCCCCCCCCCCCCCGCCCCAACAGGGCCAGGATGTCCATCAACACTGTCATTTCTGGGCAGCACGGTGGTGCAGTGGTTAGCACTGCTGCCTCACGGCCCTGAGGTCCCAGGTTCGATCCCGGCTCTGGATCACTCCACGTGTGGAGTTTGCACATTCTCCCTATGCTTGCGTGGGTTTCGTCCCCACAACACAGAGATGTGCAAGGTAGGTGGATTAGATGTGCTAAATTGCCCCTTAATTGGACAAAATGAATTGGGCACTCTGAATTTATTTTAAAAGAAGACTGCCATTTCCATGGCCTTTCAGCCGCCATCTTGCTGCTTGCTTGCTGCTCACCCCATTGACCACCCACCTTGGCCCCTGGTTCTGCAGAGTGTCACTGGCCATATGGTGCCGACACCCCACCACCCCCGCAACCTAGCGCTACCCTCCACCCCACTGTCCCCGCATAGGGGCAGCAGGGTAGCATGGTGGTTAGCATAAATGCTTCACAGCTCCAGGGTCCCAGGTTCGATTCCCGGCTGGGTCACTGTCTGTGTGGAGTCTGCACGTCCTCCCCCTGTGTGCGTGGGTTTCCTCCGGGTGCTCCGGTTTCCTCCCACAGTCCAAAGATGTGCGGGTTAGGTGGATTGGCCATGCTAAATTGCCCGTAGTGTCCTAATGAAAGTAAGGTTAAGGGGGGGGTTGTTGGGTTACGGGTATAGGGTGGATACGTGGGTTTGAGTAGGGTGATCATGGCTCGGCACAACATTGAGGGCCGAAGGGCCTGTTCTGTGCTGTACTGTTCTATGTTCTATGTTCTATGTTCTATCCCATTCTCCGCCATAACAACCCCCTCCCCCAAACGGCTGTCATCCACCAGTAGGGCATCACGCACCACACCCAAGGGCAATACCCACAGTAGCCCCTACAGGGGGATGCCGGATGAGGGCCATTGTACTATTGACAACTGACAACGGTAATGCCATCCAACAGCAACCCTGGTAGCAGGAATGGGCTTCAAGGCCAGAGGCCCCCATGGTATTGGGCACCAACAGAGCCGGGGGTGCGGAGATGGGGATGGGAGGGATATACGGGGTCGGGGGAAATTATGTGCAAACCAGGGCCACCATATAGCCCATTGAACAATGTTTGGCGTGGGGGTATGCACCATGCTAACATGTTGGCCTTTCACCCCCTGCAGAGAAAATCCAGGAATGGCAGCCTTCGTCCGAGTGCCAAAGGCCTGGGGGATGCACTGAGTCTGTTTAAACTGGAGCTGGTCAAAAAAGGAGGACCATGCAGCAGCGGAGCGTGTCCCAGCAAAACAGAAGGCAGCAGAGGAGGAGGTTGGAAGGAGGCACCGCATCAGGCCTTGTGTGCACTGGCAAAGAAGGACCTGCCGCACCAGGCATGCCATAGAAGATTCCGGCTGAACAGAGAGACAGTGCGACTTATCTGCCAGATCATGGCTCACCTGACATCCCAAGGGAATTAGCATGGACACCCGCCTTAAGTGGCCATCAAGGCGACGGTCGGCATGAACTTCTCCGCCATGAGGTCCTTCCAGTGGGGACTTGTCCCGCGATTCCACAGTGCTGGGTGTACAGCTTTCAGCCATCACGTAGGCCCGATATGCCCGGTTGCCACAATACATAAATTTCAAAGTGGACCGAGCCCACCAGGATGCATAAGTAGTCGGCTTCGCAACCATCGTTGAGATGCCCTGAGTCCAGTGGCTGATCGAAGGGTGCATATCCCTGTACGAGCACCTGCAGATAGCAGGCAGGTTTTCACAAACCGAAAGGGGTTCCACTCGATGAACATGCAGCTGCCGTGTGACCATGAGATACACATCAAACACTTCTTCACCCTTTACCTGGGCAGTGTGCATGATGCCTTCACCCTGGCACAACTTGACAATTCCTGGCCTCTTCAACACCCCCCCCCCTCCCCCCCGCCCAGCTGAGGGGTTGGCGTCTGGGCCTATCAACTGCGGTCATGGCTGCTGACTCACCAGAAGACCCACACGATGACAGCCATGTCGCGACCAGGGGCATGATTGTGTGGTGCTTTGGGAACCTTGAAGATGTGGTTCAGGTGCCTGGACCACTCGGCAAGGGCCTTCCAATGCAGCACTAGGGAAGTCTCCTACATCGTGGTAGCCTGCTGCATCCTCCACAACATCGCACAGCAGAGTGGTGATGTGCTGCAGGAGGAGGATGAACATCAGTCCTCGTCCAATGAGGAGGATGCTGGGGAGGGAGGGGATGGGCAGGGCATGGGGCCTGGGCAGGAAGTCGCGTCCGCACAATGTATGCACCTGGGACGATGCACACGGGACGCTCTAATTACCTCCAGCTTCACTAGGGTTCTGGCCGAGGCACAGACATTCTATCCCAATTCTACCGGTCCCATCAGCTCACCACCCCCTCGCATGACCTCCTCCCTTGCAGCGGCCCCCATTTCCCCGCCCCTTGCAACACCCTCCGTGATTCCTACCATCCTTATTATGGATTGCGGGCACTGGGTTGGCTGTGACAGTGGGTCTGGTCCATGGGAGGGAGGGTGATGATGACCAGCGATGAGCTCTTGTGCACCACACATTTGGCACTGTTTGAGCCCCGCCCACAGTGGCATTTTCCATCATCCACCTGGGTGATCCCTGCATGTGAACTGGCCATTACCTCACGTGGTTCCCCCCAAACCCGTGGGGTGCAGAGGTGGGGGAGGGGGGTGGTATGGATGTGGGGCACGGGAACAGTGACCGCTGGCTGTACTGGAGTCCATGGCCCAAGCCCCCGGTGACTCTCTGGTCAGCACCTGACAGAGCACCGAGGCAGGGTGTAACACAGCGAACATGTGTTTATTCTGAACATATATGAACAGGTTTGTGCCCCAGCCACTATCAATATCTTATGTGCCGCACCCATGCCGACCTAACTGGTGTCTACCTTTCTGGTCTTACAGTACCTAACCCTTGGTCGAGGTGGATCCTCAGGCGGTACATTAGGAGTGAAGGTGGCCTGCAGAGATTACCGCCCTGTGATCTGGGTCCCATTCGGCAGCTGTCTTCTGAGGTGACTGGGATGCTGCCCAGGTAGCGTGGTGCTGCACTGTTCTGCCCGCTGTCCATGTGATGTGCCAGGGACAGGACGGGGGTGTCTGAGGCCCTGCGGCGATCTATCACCTCACCTGCTGCCATCATCAGCATGGACCCCATCACCTCCTCCTCCCTCAGTGTGCCCGATGGCCCCTGGGCTACTCCATGGGGCGGAGGTGTGAGCGGAGGTAACCGCCATCTGGCACTGCCAGTCCTCGAGTCCCGCTCTTGGCTCGACCAGGGTCTTCCTGCTCATGGTCAAAGAATAGACCACTTCCCTCTGGGATTGCGCTGCATCACACAGTGACCGTGCCACATGAGCCATCTCCATCTGAGATTGGGAGACCTCCCTCTGTATCTGTGCCACGTCGGCCAATGTCGCCTCTCTCAGCCATGACCCACTGTGAGTAGGCCAGGTTCTGGAGTTCTACTGCAATGTCCAAATGGTTCTGCTACTTGGCTGCCTGTGGTGGTGCAGCCCTGTCCTGGCCCTCAGTCACTGCCTGCACAGTTTGCCCCAGGTCTTGGACATCTTGACCCGTGGCTGAAAACTACACCCCCAGGGCCTCACCGCAGATGTCACCCATGCGGTGTTGGCCTGGGTAGCATGCATGGTCAGCACTACCACCTGCTCCTGCTGATGGTTGGATTCCTCCAACTTTGCCGGCAGATACTGAATGGTTCCGACACCCATTTTTCAGCCCCTGGCTCTGTGGTTTCATCTCCTCTATCGATGGGACCATCCATTACAAAAGCCCAAAACCCCTCTGGTCGGCAGCTAGTCCATGGGGTGAGCCCACCCTCCGATTGTCTGTCCACTCGGGAGTTCCTACCTCCACCTGCTGTACCGGAGCATGTGTGTGGTGCACATCAGATAGTGTCCCTGAAGCATTTTCAATGAAGGGCCCAACCATGGTGAGAGTCTGGGATGGTGGAGGGGGTTGGAGAAAGCTGTAATGTAAAGCCAGTGTCTTCCCCGGAATTGATCTCCAGGCTATTGCGGGAAACGAGTTGCGGGCTTCTGTCACTGTCCGTGCCCTCAATCTCGCTGTTATCTGCTTGTGATTGGAGGGGGTTGGGTTGGTTCACACCAGAAGGCCCCGTGCCATCACCAGGAGCACCTACAAAACACAAGACAGGACAGATGATTGCTTTGTGAGCCAGGGAGGACTTGGGAGAGGTGGGGTGGGTCAAGGGGAGGCAGACGGAGGGGGGGCGGGTGTGTGTGGGGAGATGGTGGTGATGGAGAGGGTGTGTGGGGTAAGGTGTGTGTGTGGTGTGGGGAAGGTGACACATGTGCCATGGAGAACCCCATCGTAGAGGGGTCTCAGTTCCTCATCGAATACCGACCTTTGACTTGGCGACTGCCCTCTCTACGAGAGTACTGACCATGTCCACTGCTTTCTTCCCACTGCATCGAGGGGCCACAAGTCCAGCGGTCTCCCACCAATCTTCGTCCCCTCATGGCTATTATAAAAAGTAGCTGAGTAAAAATAGAGAGGTGTTGTTGCAAATGTATAGGGTGGATTGTATCTGGAGTACTGGAGTGTATGGGGAGGAGTAAATCTGGAGTACTGGAATGTGTAGGGTGGATTGTATCTGGAGTACTGGAGTGTATGGGGAGGAGTAAATCTGGAGTTCTGGAGTGTATAGGGTGGATTGTATCTGGAGTACTGGAGTGTATGGGGTGGAGTGTATCTGGAGTACTGGAGTGTATAGGGTGGAGTGTATCTGGAGTACTGGAGTGTATAGGATGGAGTGTATCTGGAGTACTGGTGTGTATAGGGTGGAGTGTATCTGGAGTACTGGTGTGTATAGGGTGGAGTGTATCTGGCATACTGGAGTGTATAGGGTGGAGTGTATCTGGAGTACTGGTGTGTATAGGGTGGAGTGTATCTGGAGTACTGGTGTGTATAGGATGGAGTGTATCTGGAGTACTGGAGGGTATAAGGTGGAGTGTATCTGGAGTACTGGTGTGTATAGGGTGGAGTGTATCTGGAGAACTGGTGTGTATAGGGTAGAGTGTACCTGGAGTACTGGTGTGTACAGGGTGGAGTGTATCCGGAGTATTGGAGTGTATAGGGTGGGGTGTATCTGGAGTATTGGAGTGTGTAGGGTGGAGTGTATCCGGAGTATTGGAGTGTATAGGGTGGAGTGTATCTGGAGTACTGGAGTATATAGGTGGAATGTATCTGGAGGACTGGAGTGTATAGGGTGGAGTGCATCTGGAGTATTGGAGTGTCCAGGGTGGAGTGCATCTGGAGTATTGGAGTGTCTAGGGTGGAGCGCACCTGGAGTACTGGAATGTATCGGGTGCAGTGTAATCTTGAGTACTGGAGTGTATAGGGTGGAGTTTATCTGGAGTACTTGAGTGTATAGGGTGGAGTGTATCTGGAGTACCGGAGTGTATAGGTGGAGTGTATCTAGATTACTGGAGGGTATAAGGTGGATTGTACCTGGTGTACTTGAGTGTATAGGGTGGAGTATATCTGGAGTGTGTAGGGTGGAGTGTATCTGGAGTACTAGAGTGAATAGGGTGGCGTGTATCTGGAGTATTGGTGTGTGTTAGTGGAGCATATCTGGAGTACTGGAGTGTATAGGGTGGAGTGTATCTGGAGTATTGCAATGTACAGGGTGGAGTGTTTCTGGAGTACTGGAGTATATAGGGTGGAGCATAACTGGAGTACTGGAGTGTATAGGGTGGAGTGTATTTGGAGTACTGGAGTCTATATGGTGGAGTGTATCTGGAGTACTGGAGTGTATAGGGTGGAGTGTATCTGGAGTATTGCAATGTACAGGGTGGAGTGTATTTGGAGTACTGGAGTCTATATGGTGGAATGTATCTGGAGTACCGAAGTGTATCGTGTGGAGTGCATCTAGAGTACTGGAGTGTATAGGGTGGACTGTATCTGGAGTACTGGAGTGTATCTGGAGTACTGGAGTGTATAGATTGGAGTGCATCTGGAGTACAGGAGTGTATAGGGTGGACTGTATCTGGAGATCTGGAGTACTGGAGTGTATAGGGTGGAGTGTATCTGGCGTATTGGAATGTATAGGCTGGAGTGTATCTGGAGTACTATAGTGTAGAGGGTGGAGTGTATCTGCAGTCCAAGAGTGTCTTAAGTGGAGTGTATCTGGAGTACTGGAGTGTTTAGGGTGGAGTGCATCAGGAGTATTGGAGTGTATAGGGTGGAGTGTATGTGTAGTATTGCAGTATACATGGTGGAGTTTACCTGGAATACTGGTGTTTAGGGTGGAGTGTATCTGGAGCACTGGAGTGTATAGGGTGGAGTGTATCTGGAGTCCAAGAGTATCGTGGGTGGAGTGTATCTGGAGTGCTGGAGTGTATAGGGTGGAGTGTATCTGGAGAACCAGGGTGTATAGGGTGGAGTGTATCTGGAGTATTGGTGTGTGTTAGTGGAGCATATCTGGAGTACTGGAGCGTATAGGGTTGAGTGTATCTGGAGTATTGCAATGTACAGGGTGGAGTGTTTCTGGAGTACTGGAGTATATAGGGTGGAGCATAACTGGAGTACTGGAGTGTATAGGGTGGAGTGTATTTGGAGTACTGGAGTCTATATGGTGGAGTGTATCTGGAGTACTGGAGTGTATAGTGTGGAGTGCATCTAGAGTACTGGAGTGTATAGGGTGGACTGTGTCTGGAGTACTGGAGTGTATCGGGAGTACTGGAGTGTATAGATTGGAGTGCATCTGGAATACTGGAGTGTATAGGGTGGAGTGCATTTGGAGCATTGGAGTGTATAGGGTGGAGTGTATCTGGAGTACTAGAGTGAATAGGGTGGAGTGTAGCTGGAGTATTGGTGTATATAGGTGGAGTATATCTGGAGTACCGGAGTGTATAGGGTGGAGTGTATCTGGAGTACTGGAGTGCATAGGGTGGGGTGCATCTGGAGAACTGGAGTGTATATGTGGAGTGTATCTGGAGTATTGGAGTGTAGAGGGTGGAGTCTATCTGGAGTATTGGTGTGTGTTAGTGGAGCATATCTGGAGTACTGGAGCGTATAGGGTTGAGTGTATCTGGAGTATTGCAATGTACAGGGTGGAGTGTTTCTGGAGTACTGGAGTATATAGGGTGGAGCATAACTGGAGTACTGGAGTGTATAGGGTGGAGTGTATTTGGAGTACTGGAGTCTATATGGTGGAGTGTATCTGGAGTACTGGAGTGTATAGTGTGGAGTGCATCTAGAGTACTGGAGTGTATAGGGTGGACTGTGTCTGGAGTACTGGAGTGTATCGGGAGTACTGGAGTGTATAGATTGGAGTGCATCTGGAATACTGGAGTGTATAGGGTGGAGTGCATTTGGAGCATTGGAGTGTATAGGGTGGAGTGTATCTGGAGTACTAGAGTGAATAGGGTGGAGTGTAGCTGGAGTATTGGTGTATATAGGTGGAGTATATCTGGAGTACCGGAGTGTATAGGGTGGAGTGTATCTGGAGTACTGGAGTGCATAGGGTGGGGTGCATCTGGAGAACTGGAGTGTATATGCGGAGTGTATCTGGAGTATTGGAGTGTAGAGGGTGGAGTTTATCTGGAGTACTGAATTGTATCGGATGGAGTGTATCTGAAGTATTGGAGTACAGAGTGTGAAGTGTATCTGGAATACTGGAGTGTAGAGGTTGGAGTGTATCTGGCGTATTGGAGTGTATAGGTGGAGTGTATCTGGCGTATTGGAGTGAATAGGGTGGAGTGTATCTGGAGTATTGGTGTGTGTTAGTGGAGCATATCTGGAGTACTGGAGTGTATAGGGTGGACTGTATCTGGAGTACTGGAGTGTATCTGGAGTACTGGAGAATAGATTGGAGTGCATCTGGAGTACTGGATTGTATAGGGTGGACTGTATCTGGAGATCTGGAGTACTGGAGTGTATAGGGTGGAGTGCATTTGGAGTATTGGAGTGTATAGGGTGGAGTGTATCTGGAGTATTGCAGTGTATAGGATGGAGTGTATCTTGAATACTGGAGTGTATAGGGTGGAGTGCATCTGGAGTGCTGGAGTATATAGGGTGAAGTGCATCTGGAGTACTGGAGTATATCGGGTGGAGTTTATCTGGAGTACTGGAGTGTATAGGGTGGGGTGTATCTGGAGTACTGCAGTGTATAGGATGGAGTGTATCTGGAGTACTGGAGTATATAGGGTGGAGTGCATCTGGAGTACTGGAGTGTATAGGGTGGAGTGTATCTGGAGTTAAAGAGTATCTTGGGTGGAGTGTATCTGGAGTGCTGGAGTACTGGAATGTATAGGGTGGAGTGCATTTGGAGTATTGGAGTGTATAGGGTGGAGTGTATCTGGAGTATTGCAGTGTATAGGATGGAGTGTATCTTGAATACTGGAGGGTATAGGGTGGAGTGTATCTGGAGTGCTGGAGTGTATAGGGTGGAGTGTATCTGGAGTACTGGGGTGGATAGGGTGGAGTGTATCTGGAGTACAGGAGTTTATAGGGTGGAGTGTATCTGGAGTACTGGAGTGGATAGGGTGGAGTGCATCTGGAGAACTGGAGTGTATAGGTGGAGTGTATCTGGAGTATTGGAGTGTATAGGTGGAGTCTATCTGGAGTACTGAATTGTATCGGGTGGAGTGTATCTGGAGTACTGGAGTGTATAGGGTGGAGTGTATCTGGAGTACTGGAGTGTATAGGGTGGAGTGCATCTGGAGTACTGGAGTGTATAGGGTGGAGTGTATCTGGAGTACTAGAGTGAATAGGGTGGAGTGTACCTGGAGTATTGGTGTATATAGGAGGAATGTATCTGGAGCACTGGAGTGTGGCGGGTGGAGTGTATCTGGAGTGCTGAAGTGTATAGGGTGGAGTCCATCTTGAGTATTGGAATATATAGTTGGAGTGTATCTGGAGTATTGGTGCATATAGGTGGAGTATATCTGGAATACCAGAGTGTATAGGGTGGAGTGTATCTGACGTATTGGAGTGTATAGGGTGGAGTATATCTGGAGTGTATTGAGTGGAGTGTATCTGGCGTATTGGAATGTTTAGGCTGGAGTGTATCTGGAGTACTATAGTGTAGAGGGTGGAGTGTATCTGCAGTCCAAGAGTGTCTTGAGTGGAGTGTATCTGGAGTACTGGAGTGTTTAGGGTGGAGTGCATCAGGAGTATTGGAGTGTATAGGGTGGAGTGCATGTGAAGTATTGCAGTATACAGGGTGGAGTTTATCTGGAATACTGGAGTGTTTAGGGTGGAGTGTATCTGGAGCACTGGAGTGTATAGGGTGGAGTGTATCTGGAGTCCAAGAGTATCGTGGGTGGAGTGTATCTGGAGTGCTGGAGTGTATAGAGTGGAGTGTATCTGGAGAACCGGGGTGTATAGGGTGGAGTGCATCTGGAGTATTGGAGTGTCTAGGGTGGAGCGCACCTGGAGTACTGGATTGTATCGGGTGCAGTGTAATCTTGAGAACTGGAGTGCATAGGGTGGAGTGTATCTGGAGTACCGGAGTGTATAGGTGGAGTGTATCTAGATTACTGGAGGGTATAGGTGGAGTGTATCTAGATTACTGGTGGGTATAAGGTGGATTGTACCTGGTGTACTTGAGTGTATAGGGTGGAGTATATCTGGAGTGTGTAGGGTGGAGTGTATCTGGAATACCAGAGTGAATAGGGTGGAGTGTATCTGGAGTATTGGTGTGTGTTAGTGGAGCATATCTGGAGTACTGGAGTATATAGGGTGGAGCATAACTGGAGTACTGGAGTGTATAGGGTGGAGTGTATTTGGAGTACTGGAGTCTATATGGTGGAGTGTATCTGGAGTACTGGAGTGTATAGGGTGGAGTGTATCTGGAGTAATGCAATGTACAGGGTGGAGTGTATTTGGAGTACTGGAGTCTATATGGTGGAATGTATCTGGAGTACCGGAGTGTATCGTGTGGAGTGCATCTAGAGTACTGGAGTGTATAGGGTGGCCTGTATCTGGAGTACTGGAGTGTATCTGGAGTACTGGAGTGTATAGATTGGAGTGCATCTGGAGTACAGGAGTGTATAGGGTGGACTGTATCTGGAGATCTGGAGTACTGGAGTGTATAGGGTGGAGTGCATTTGGAGTATTGGAGTGTATAGGGTGGAGTGTATTTGGAGTACTGGAGTCTATATGGTGGAGTGAATCTGGAGTACTGGAGTGTATAGATTGGAGTGCATCTAGAGTACTGGAGTGTATAGGGTGGACTGTATCTGGAGATCTGGAGTACTGGAGTGTATAGGGTGGAGTGCATTTGGAGTATTGGAGTGTATAGGGTGGAGTGTATCTGGAGTATTGCAGTGTATAGGATGGAGTGTATCTTGAATACTGGAGTGTATAGGGTGGAGTGCATCTGGAGTGCTGGAGTATATAGGGTGGAGTGCATCTGGAGTACTGGAGTGTATCGGGTGGAGTTTATCTGGAATACTGGAGTGTATAGGGTGGGGTGTATCTGGAGTACTGCAGTGTATAGGATGGAGTGTATCTGGAGTACTGGAGTGTATCGGTTAGGGTGTATCTGGAGTACTGCAGTGTATAGGATGGAGTGTATCTGGAGTACTGGAGTATCTAGGGTGGAGTGCATCTGGAGTACTGGAGTGTATAGGGTGGAGTGTATCTGGAGTCCAAGAGTATCTTGGGTGGAGTGTATCTGGAGTGCTGGAGTACTGGAATGTATAGGGTGGAGTGCATTTGGAGTATTGGAGTGTATAGGGTGGAGTGTATCTGGAGTATTGCAGTGTATAGGATGGAGTGTATCTTGAATACTGGAGTGTATAGGGTGGAGTGCATCTGGAGTGCTGGAGTATATAGGGTGGAGTGTATCTGGAGTATTGGTGTATATCGGCGGAATATATCTGGAGTACTGGAGTGTATAGGTGGAGTGTATCTGGAATATTGGTGTATATAGGTGGAGTATATCTGGAGTACCGGAGTGTATAGGGTGGAGTGTATCTGGAGTATAGAGTGTGGAGTGTATCTGGAATACTGCAGTATAGAGGGTGGAGTGTATCGGGAGTATTGGAGTGTGTAGGTTGGAGTGTATCTGGAGTATTGGAGTACATAGGTGGAATGTATCTGGAGCACTGGAGTGTGGAGGGTGGAGTGTATCTGGAGTATTGGAGTACATAGGTGGAATGTATCTGGAGCACTGGAGTGTGGAGGGTGGAGTGTATCTGGAGTGCTGAAGTGTATAGGGTGGAGTCCATCTTGAGAACTGGAATGTATATTTGGAGTGTATCTGGAGTATTGGTGCATATAGGTGGAGTATATCTGGAATACCAGAGTGTATAGGGTGGAGTGTATCTGGCGTATTGGAGTGTATAGGGTGGAGTATATCTGGAGTGTATAGAGTGGAGTGTATCTGGCGTATTGGAATGTATAGGCTGGAGTGTATCTGGAGTACTATAGTGTAGAGGGTGGAGTGTATCTGCAGTCCAAGAGTGTCTTGAGTAGAGTGTATCTGGAGTACTGGAGTGTTTAGGGTGGAGTGCATCAGGAGTATTGGAGTGTATAGGGTGGAGTGTATGTGGAGTATTGCAGTATACAGGGTGGTGATTATCTGGAATACTGGAGTGTTTAGGGTGGAGTGTATCTGGAGCACTGGAGTGTATAGGGTGGAGTGTATCTGGAGTCCAAGAGTATCGTGGGTGGAGTGTATCTGGAGTGCTGGAGTGTATAGGGTGGAGTGTATCTGGAGAACCGGGGTGTATAGGGTGGAGTGTATCTGGAGTACTGGAGTGCATAGGGTGGAGTGTATCTAGAGTACTGGAGTGGATAGGGTGAAGTGCATCTGGAGTATTGGAGTGCATAGGGTGGAGTGCATCTGGAGTATTGGAGTGTCTAAGGTGGAGCGCACCTGGAGTACTGGATTGTATCGGGTGCAGTGTAATCTTGAGTACTGGAGTGTATAGGGTGGAGTGTATCTGGAGTACCGGAGTGTATAGGTGGAGTGTATCTAGATTACTGTAGGGTATAAAGGTGGATTGTACCTGGTGTACTTGAGTGTATAGGGTGGACTATATCTGGAGTGTGTAGGGTGGAATGTATCTGGAGTACTAGAGTGAATAGGAGTGGAGTGTATCTGGAGTATTGCAATGTACAGTGTGGAGTGTTTCTGGAGTACTGGAGTGTATAGGGTGGAGTGTATCTGGAGTCCAAGAGTGTCTTGGGTGGAGTGTATTTGGAGTGCTTGAGTGAATAGGGTGGGGTGTATCTGGAGTACTGGAGTATATAGGGTGGAGCATAACTGGAGTACTGGAGTGTATAGGGTGGAGTGTATTTGGAGTACTGGAGTCTATATGGTGGAGTGTATCTGGAGTACTGGAGTGTATAGTGTGGAGTGCATCTGGAGTACTGGAGTGTATAGGGTGGACTGTGTCTGGAGTACTGGAGTGTATCGGGAGTACTGGAGTGTATAGATTGGAGTGCAACTGGAGTACTGGAGTGTATAGCTTGGACTGTCTCTGGTGATCTGGAGTACTGGAGTGTATAGGGGTGAGTGCATTTGGAGTATTGGGTGAAAAGGGTGGAGTGTATCTGGAGTACCAGAGTGAATAGGGTTGGAGGTGTAGCTGGAGTACTGGAGTGCATAGGGTGAGTGCACCTGGAGTACTGGAGTGTATATGTGGAGTGTATCTGGAGTATTGGAGTATATAGGGTGGAGTCTATCTGGAGTACTGAATTGTATCGGGTGGAGTGTATCTGGAGTACTGGAGTGTATAGGGGTGGAGTGTATCTGGAGTACTGGAGTGTATAGGGTGGAGTGCATCTGGAATACTGGAGTGTATAGGGTGGAGTGTATCTGGAGTACTAGAGTGTATCGGGTGGAGTGCATCTGGAGTACTGGAGTATATAGGGTGAGTGTATCTGGAGTACTAGCAGTGAATAGGGTGGAGTGTATCTGGAGTATTGGTGTATATAGGTGAGTATATCTGGAGTACCGGAGTGTGTAGGGTGAGTGTATCTGAAGTATTGGAGTACAGAGTGTGAAGTGTATCTGGAGTACTGGAGTGTAGAGGTTGGAGTGTATCTGGCGTATTGGAGTGAATAGGGTGCAGTGTATCTGGAGTATTGGTGTGTATTAGTGGAGCATATCTGGAGTACTGGAGTGTATAGGGTGGAGTGTATCTAGAGTATTGCAATGTACAGGTTGGAGTGTTTCTGGAGTACTGGATTGTATCGGGTGGAGTGTATCTGCAGTCCAAGAGTGTCTTGGGTGGAGTGTATTGGAGTGCTTGAGTGAATAGGGTGGGTGTATCTGGAGTACTGGAGTATATAGGGTGGAGCATAACTGTAGTACAGGAGTGTATAGGGTGGAGTGTATGTGGAGTACTGGAGTCTATATGGTGGGAGTGTATCTGGAGTACTGAGTGTATAGTGTGGAGTGCATCTAGAGTACTGGAGTGTATAGGGTGGACTGTGTCTGGAGTACTGGAGTGTATCTGGAGTACTGGAGTGTATAGATTGGAGTGCAACTGGAGTACTGGAGTGTATAGGTTGGACAGTATCTGGAGATCTGGAGTACTGGAGTGTATAGGGTGAGTGCATTTGGAGTATGGAGTGAAAAGGGTGGAGTGTATCTGGAGTACTAGAGTGATAGGGTGGAGTGTAGCTGGAGTACTGGAGTGCATAGGGTGGGGTGCACCTGGAGAACTGGAGTGTATATGTGGAGTGTATCTCGAGTACTGAATTGTATCGGGTGGAGTGTATCTGGAGTACTGGAGTGTATAGGGTGGAGTGTATCTGGAGTACTGGAGTGTATAGGGTGGAGTGCATCTGGAATACTGGAGTGTATAGGGTGGAGTGTATCTGGAGTACAGGAGTGTATAGGGTGGAGTGTATCTGGAGTACTGGAGTGCATAGGGTGGAGTGGATCTGGAGTACTGGAGTGGATATGGTGAAGTGCATCTGGAGAACTGGAGTGTATTGGTGGAGTGTATCTGGAGTATTGGAGTGTATAGGGTGGAGTCTATCTGGAGTACTGGAGTCTATATGGTGGAGTGTATCTGGAGTACTGGAGTGTATAGGGTGGAGTGTATCTGGAGTACTGGAGTGTATCGGTGGGGGTGTATCTGGAGTACTGGAGTGTGTAGGATGGAGTGTATCTGGAGTCCTGGAGTGTTTTGGGTGGAGTGCATCTGGAGTACTGGAGTGTATAGGGTGGAGTGTATCTGGAGTACTAGAGTGAATAGGGTGGAGTGTATCTGGAGTATTGGAGTGTGTAGGGTGGAGTGTATCTGGAGTATTGGTGTGTGTTAGTGGAGCATATCTTGAGTACTGGAGTGTATAGTGTGGAGTGTATCTGGAGTATTGCAATGTACAGGTTGGAGTGTTTCTGGAGTACTGGAGTGTATAGGGTGGAGTGTATCTGGAGTCCAAGAGTGTCTTGGGTGGAGTGTATTTGGAGTGCTTGAGTGAATAGGGTGAGGTTTATCTGGAGTACTGGAGTATATAGGGTGGAGCATAACTGTAGTACTGGAGTGTATAGGGTGGAGTGCACTTGGAGTACTGGAGTCTATATGGTGGAGTGTATCTGGAGTACTGGAGTGTATAGTGTGGAGTGTATCTAGAGTACTGGAGTGTATAGGGTGGACTGTATCTGGAGTACTGGAGTGTATCTGGAGTACTGGAGTGTATAGATTGGAGTGCATCTGGAGTACTGGAGTGTATAAGGTGGTCTGTATCTGGAGTACTGGAGTGTATAGGGTGGAGTGTATCTGGAGTATTGCAGTGTATAGGATGGAGTGGATCTGGAGTACTGGAGTGGATATGGTGAAGTGCATCTGGAGAACTGGAGCGTATTGGTGGAGTGTATCTAGAGTATTGGAGTGTATAGGGTGGAGTGTATCTGGAGTGCATAGGGTGGAGTGTATCTGGAGTACTGGGTGGATAGGTTAGAGTGTATCTGGAGTACAGGAGTGTATAGGGTGGAGTGTATCTGGAGTACTGGAGTGCATAGGGTGGAGTGGATCTGGAGTACTGGAGTGGATATGGTGAAGTGCATCTGGAGAACTGGAGTGTATTGGTGGAGTGTATCTGGAGTATTGGAGTGTATAGGGTGGAGTCTATCTGGAGTACTGAATTGTATCGGGTGGAGTGTATCTGGAGTACTGGAGTGTATGGGGTGGAGTGTATCTGGAGTACTGGAGTGTATCGGTGGGGGTGTATCTGGAGTACTGGAGTGTGTAGGATGGAGTGTATCTGGAGTACTGGAGTGTATAGGGTGGAGTGCATCTGGAGTACTGGAGTGTATAGGTGGAGTGTATCTGGAGTACTAGAGTGAATAGGGTGGAGTGTATCTGGAGTATTGGTGTATCTAGGTGGAGTATATCTGGAGTACCGGAGTGTATAGGGTGGAGTGTATCTGGAGTACTGGAGTGCATAGGGTGGAGTGCATCTGGAGAACTGGAGTGTATGTGTGGAGTGTATCTGGAGTATTGGAGTGTATAGGGTGGAGTCTATCTGGAGTACTGAATTGTATCGGGTGGAGTGTATCTGGTGTACTGGAGTGTATAGGGTGGAGTGTATCTGGAGTACTGTAGTGTATAGGGTGGAGTGCATCTGGAGTACTGGAGTGTATAGGGTGGAGTGTATCTGGAGTACTGGAGTGAATAGGCTGGAGTGTATCTGGAGTATTGGTGTATATATGTGGAGTATATCTGGAGTGTGAAGTGTATCTGGAATACTGGAGTGTATAGAGTGGAGTATATCTGGTGTATTGGAATGTATAGGCTGGAGTGTATCTGGAGTACTGGGGTGTCTTGGGTGGAGTGTATCTGGAGTACTGGAGTGTTTAGGGTGGAGTGCATCTGGCGGTATTGGAGTGTATAGGGTGGAGTGCATCTGGAGATCTGGAGTACTGCGTCCAGTGTTGTTCTCCTTATTTGATGAAAGATGTGGTGACATTGGAGGCAGTTCAGAAAAGGTCCACCAGATTGAATATGGTATGACAAGGTTGACGTATGAGGAGGAATTGAACACTTTGGGCTTATACTCACTGGAGTTTAGAAGGATCAGAGGGAATCTGATTGAGGTTTATAAAATACGAAGAGGGATTGATAAAGTAAACGTAGACCAACTGTTCCCCCTTGTGGGGAAAACTACAACGAGAGGTCACAGATATAAAGAACAATGAAAATTACAGCACAGGAACAGGCCCTTCGGCCCTCCCAGCCTGCGCCGATCCAGATCCTTTATCTAAACCTGTCTCCTATTTTCCAAAGTCTACTTCCTTCTGTTCCCGCCCATTCATATACCTGTCTAGATGCATCTTAAATGATGCTATCGTGCCCGCCTCTACCACCTCCGCTGGCAAAGCGTTCCAGGCACCCACCACCCTCTGCGTAAAAAAACGTTCCACGCACATCTCCCTTAAACTTTCCCCCTCTCACTTTGAAATCGTGACCCCTTGTAACTGACACCCCCACTCTTGGGAAAAGCTTGTTGCTATCCATCCTGTCCATACCTCTCATAATTTTGTAGACCTCAATCAGGTCCCCCCTCAACCTCCGTCTTTCCAACGAAAACAATCCTAATCTACTCAACCTTTCTTCATAGCTAGCACCCTCCATACCAGGCAACATCCTGGTGAACCTCCTCTGCACCCTCTCCAAGACATCCACATCCTTCTGGTAATGTGGCGACCAGAACTGCACGCAGTATTGCAAATGTGGCCGAACCAAAGTCCTATATAACTGTAACATGACCTGCCAACTCTTGTACTCAATACCCCGTCCGATGAAGGCAAGCATGCTGTATGCCTTCTTGACCACTCTATCAACCTGCGTTGCCACCTTCAGTGTACAATGGACCTGAACTCCCAGATCTCTCTGCACATCAATTTTCCCCAAGGCCCTTCCATTGACCATATAGTCCGCTCTTGAATTTGATCTTCCAAAATGCATCACCTCGCATTTGCCTGGATTGAACGCCATCTGCCATTTCTCTGCCCAACTCTCCATCTATCTATATTTGTTGTATTCTCTGACAGTCCTCCTCGCTATCTGCAACTCCACCAATCTTAGTATCATCTGCAAACTTGCTAATCAGACCACCTATACCTTCCTCCAGGTCATTTATGTAGATCACGAACAGCAGAGGTCCGAGCACGGATCCCTGTGGAACACCACTAGTCACCCCTCTCCATTTTGATACACTCCCTTCCACCACTACTCTCTGTCTCCTGTTGCCCAGCCAGTTTCTTTATCCATCTAGCTAGTACACTCTGATCCTCATACAACTTCACTTTTTCCATCAACCTGGCATTGGAAAACCTTATTAAACGCCTTACTAAAGTCCATGTATACGACATCTACAGCCCTTCCCTCATCAAATAACTTTGTCACTTCCTCAAAGAATTCTATTAGGTTTGTAAGACATGACCTTCCCTGCACAAAACCATGCTGCCTATCACTGATAAGTCTATTTTCTTCCAGATGTTAATAGATCCTATCCCTCAGTATCTTCTCCAACAGTTTGCCTACCACTGACATCAAGCTCACAGGTCTATAATTCCCTGGATTATCCCTGCTACCCTTCTTAAACAAAGGGACAACATTAGCAATTCTCCAGTCCTCCGGGACCTCACCCGTGCTCAAGGATGCTGCAAAGATATCTGTTAAGGCCCCAGATATTACGACCCTCGCTTCCCTCAGTAACCTGGGATAGATCCCATCCGGTCCTGGGGACTTGTCCACCTTAATGTCTTTTAGAATACCGCAAAACTTCCCCCTTCCATATGACAACGTGACCTAGAGTATTTAAACATCCATCCTATTCTCAACATCCATCTGTCACTCTCCTTTGTGAATACCGATGCAAAGTACCATTAAGGAATCTCACCCATTCCTTTGAGTCCACGCATAAATTCCCGCTTTTTGTCTTTAAGTGGGCCAATCCTTTCTCTAGTTACCCTCGTGCTCCTTACATACGAATAAAATGCTTTGGGATTTTCCTTAACCCCTGTTAGCCAAAGATATTTCATGACCCCTTTTAGCCCTCTTTATTGCGTGTTGAGATTCGTCCTACTTTCCCGATATTCCTCCAAAGCTTCATCAGTTTTGAGTTGCCTCTATCCTATGTATGCTTCCTTTTTCATCTTAGCTAGTCTCACAATTTCACCCGTCATCCATGGTTCCCTAATCTTGCCATTTCTATCTTTCATTTTCACAGGAACATGTCTGTCCTGCCACTCTAATCAACCTTTCCTTAAAAGACTTCCACATTTCAAATGTGGATTTACCCTTAAACAGCTGCTTCCAATCCACATTCCCTAGCTCCTGCTGAATTTTGTTTTACTCTGCCTTTCCCCAATTTAGTACTCTTCCTTTCGGACCCCCTCTGTCCTTGTCCATGAGTATTCTAAAACTTACGGAGTTGTGATCGCTATTCCCAAAGTAATCACCGACTGAAACATCAACCACCCTGGCCGGGATATTCCCCAATACCAGGTCCAGTATGGCCCCTTCCCGAGTTGGACTATTTACATACTGCTGTAAAAAACTCTCCTGGATACTCCTTACAAACTCTGCTCCATCTATGCCTCCCAACACTCACGAATCCCATTCAATGTTGGGGAAGTTAAAATGTCCCATCACAACCACCCTATTGTTCCTACATTTTTCTATAATCTGTCTGCATATTTGTACCTCTACTTCATGCTCGCTTTAGGGAGGCCTGTAGTAAAGTCCCAACATTGTTACCTGCACCCTTCCTATTTCTCAGCTCCACCCATATTGCCTCAGTGCTCGAATCCTCCATCGTGCCCTCCTTAATGCCCTTTGTGGGCAGCACTGGTAGCATGGTGGTTAGCATAAATGCTTCACAGCTCCAGGGTCCCAGGTTCGATTCCCGGTGGGTCACTGTCTGTGTGGAGTCTGCACGTTCCTCCCGTGTGTGCGTGGGTTTTCTCCGGGTGCTCCGGTTTCCTCCCACAGTCCAAAGATGTGCGGGTTAGGTTGATTGGCTATGCTAAATTGCCCTTAGTGTCCCAAATAATAAGGATAATGGGGTTGCCCTCTGCTGAATATAGGTTGAGAGGTGGTAGATTTAATACTGAGATGAGGAGGAACTACTTCTCGCAGAGGGGGTGGGGAATCTGTGGAACTCGCTGCCCCATAGTTGCAGTGGAGTCTGAATTATTAAATGTTTTCAAGAAGGAGATAGATATATTTCTTATAAAAATCATGGTAATGGGATATGAAGAACAGGTAGGTGGGATTTGACACCAGGAAGAGATCAGCCATGATCTGATTGAAAGGCGGAGCAGGCTTGAGGGGCTGAATTGCCTATGTCTGCTCTTATTCCTATGTTCCTATGCAGTGGCGTTTTTTAAAGACTCCAGATTTGAAAGGTTGGGAGCCAGGGGTGCAATAAAGACATTGAAAAATGCTTGGGCTGATGGAGTTGTGTTTGGATGAAAGTTATTCTGTGTGGAGTTAATTAGATTTCAGCTTGGTAAGATGATGTCATTATTGTGAGGAGCTAATGGTATCAGCCATTGGAGTACGTTGAGGTTTAGATGGAGCTGTGGGCAAATATCTAGCATTTTGCTCTCAACTGCAGTTCAGTCTGTCCACAGATTAACAGTTTTCTTTCCAAGCAGTTCAGAAATGCCTGATGAGAAATTGAGCTGAAACAAACTGAGAAACAACATCTGAAGAAATACAGCTAGAGTTTCTGCATGGTTCTGACAGATTCAGATATTTCTTTAAACAGCCTCAGAGAACATCAGCACAGTAGCATGGTGGTTAGCATAAATGCTTCACAGCTTCAGGGTCCCAGGTTCGATTCCCGGCTGGGTCACTGTCTGTGTGGAGTCTGCATGTCCTCCCCGTGTGTGCGTGGGTTTCCTCCGGGTGCTCCAGTTTCCTCCCACAGCGGGTTAGGTGGATTGGCCATGCTAAATTGCCCGTAGTGTCCTAAAAAGTAAGGTTAAGGGGGGGTTGTTGGGTTACGGGTATAGGGTGGATACGTGGGTTTGAGTAGGGTGGTCATTGCTCGGCACAACATTGAGGGCCGATGGGCCTGTTCTGTGCTGTACTGTTCTATGTTCTATCTCTGTCTAGCAAGTATTCCTGAGCGGTAACTGTATTTAACAGTGGATTGAGAATTAAGATGACTTTTTTTTGTTGTTTGGGTGGGAATAAATATATCAGTTAAAGGGTATTGTGCCGCTGCATTGATTAGCATGTTTTAAGGATTATTGTGAGCTATTTTCTTGTGTGATGTATAATTTATATATTTTATTTTTAATTTGGAATATTCAATTCATTTTTTCCAATTAAGGTGCAATTGAGTGTGACCAATCCATCTATCTTGCACATATTTTGGGTTTTGGGGGGAAAACCCATGCAATCACAGTGAGAACGTGCAAACTCCACATGGACAGTGATCCAGAGCCGGGATCGAACCTGGGACCTCAGAGCCATGAGGCAGTAGGGCTAACCCACTGCGCCACCATGCTGCCCTGATATTTTAATACTGTGTTAGTTATAGAATTTGTTCAAATATCCCACATGCCTATTTTGTGTGAAATTACTCCTGGAGCCTGCTGACTGCACTGCCCTCTATTGACTGAGGTGACCATGGCTGTCACCCTATGATATTTGAGGCCTATGGAGATCCAGTCTGCTGAGGATCTCCTGTACAAGTGCAGGTGCACACTCCCTCAGCCTACCTAAAAGGGGAAGAGGAGAGGCAGGACACCCTTGGAATCCCGAGACACTGGATTGACTTGCCAGTATTCCTTCACCATGTCAGTGTGTGATATCAGCCTCCCTCAATCCAGGATGAGAAGTGACACCTGGACAGAGATCTCATTGTCTTGTTCCCCTCACCAAGCCATTGCTGTCTGGAGTGCATGTCCAAGATGTGGAATGCCAGTCCAAGCACATATCCAGTAACCACTGAGTGTTTTGTTGGACCGTATTCTTCCTAGCTCATTTCTATCTGATGATCTGGATTTCGCCCAGCGAGGGTGAGATGTAGATTGCATCAGGCATAGTAAGTCTTGTAACTCATACAAGGTATCGCGTCCGGCGCGAAGACCGCTTTGGGCTTTGCCTGCTATTCACCTTCAGAACCAGCTCCGGGCTGGGCGTCATGCAGTGGTTGAATCGCGCCAAAGGTCTACATTGGAGCCCCTGTGAAATCATTGAAAACACTTCACCAAATGACGAAACTGTCATGTCGAGTTACAAACATTTCTGTGCAAAGGGTTCTAAAATGTTATCATATAATCTGCAGATATAAATCCATTCACACACGCATCATTTGAAATTCAATCAATTTTAATTTTGTAATTTTTTGGAACATAAATGATTATATGCTGTTTATCACAGTTCTTAACAGAATATATTCCACCAGGGCAACAACTTTGAAATGTATGCTTCACTTATCAGATTTCCCTTATTCAAAATGCATTAAAATAAATCAGTTGCCCTTAAAGCATGATAGGATTTAAAGGGAGTCTAACCATTCAAAACAACATTGTAATTTTACCATTCAGAAACATCAATGGTTTCCTTTTGAAAATATTTTCTATTTAACTCAGAGCTCAGGTTCCCCCTGATGTAACTCTGCTCACAAATGGTGATGAAGGTTTATGACCCAGTTGTAGCACTGACAGTCATAAATAGCCCAAAGTAGAGGGTAGCACCATTCAAATACAGGGCAGGAGGTAAATTACTGGGAGTTTCGAATTTAAGAGGTGATTAATAGAGGAATAAATAATTGGGAGTTCTACACTGAAATGGACTGAAACTAAATCGCCTGCAGGGGAGATTTTGATCAAGATTAAAAATATAGGAACTCAAAACCTTCTTCCCAAGAATAATCTAATTTTCATCACTGGATTTTTTAAGAACTGTTTTCTTTGATTGTATTTCAATAATCATTTCTCTGGAGCAGCAGGAACTTCCTTAATTTTCATTGTTTTCCTGTCACCTGCCAAAATGGAAACAACGTGTCAATAATAATAACTTATTGTCACAAGTGGGCTTCAATGAAGCTACTGTGAAAAGCCCCTAGTTGTACATTCCGGACCCTGTTCAGGAAGACCGGGTGCGGGAATTGAACCTGCACTGCTGGTCTTGTTCTGCATTACAAGCCAACTGTTTAACCCACTGTGCTAAACCAGTCCCAAGGAAAGAGATGCTAGTCAGGGCATTGCACATTCCTTGTATCCAACAATCCTGAGTTCGGGATTTTTTAACGTGGAATTGACTTTTAAATATTCTCTCATAATGTGCAAGGATTTTTTTCAAAGAAAAATTCATTCACAATAAAGCATATTTTATTTTTAGGCATTTGAGTCCAATATTATTCAAGAAGGATCCAAGCCCAAACAAGCTCCAGCACACACATCTCCTGGAATGTATTTAAATACGTGTCTCTCCGGCAGATTAATAATCAGGGAAGAAGGTTTCAGCGGACAGTAATAAGGAGTAAATTCAACGTGTAAGGCTGCTTAGTTTATCACAACAGTCACAACTATCAGTTATTTTCTGCTTGATGTTCATTGTTTCAAATGTTTATTCAAAAGGGAGACAGACAGAAAACAGAAAATTTCAGGCCAGTTAGACTAACATGTTTCATCAGGAAAATGTGAGAAGCTGTCATTAAAAATGTTATCGGGCACTTAGAAAGATTCAAACCAATCCGACAGAGCCAACCTGGTTTTGTGGAAAGGATGTCATGTTTATCCAATTTAATGAAGTTCTTTGAAGGAGTGTGTCTAAAGGGGAACTGCTGGATGTACTTCTTATATTTCCAGAAGATATTTGCTCAGGGGCCACATCAAAGGTTATTGCCAAAAATAAAAGCCCATGGTGTGCGGGATAACATATTGGCATGGATAGAAGATTGTCTAGCTAACAGGAAACAGAGTTGACATAAATGAGTCATTGTCTGGTTAGTGGGGTGTAACGAGTGGTGTACCACAGCAATCAGAGCTGAGGCTTCAACCTTTTTCAATTTATGTAACTGAGTCGGATGAAGACTCAAGGTATGGTTGTTAAATTTGATGATTACACAAGGATAGGTAGGAAAACAAGTATGAAGAGGATGTAAGGAGGCTGCAAAGGGACACAAATAGGTTAAGTGATTGGGCAAAAATCTGGCACATGGAGTATAATGTGGAAAAATGTGAAATCGTCCATTTTTGCAACAAGAATAAAAAAGAAGCTTATAGTTTAAATGATGAAAGATTGCGGGAGGATCTGTGTCCTAGTGCAGCGTTTTAAAATTTTTTTTCCCTGGGACCCACTTTTACCAACCATTCGACCTTAGGGACCCATGTTGACTTTTGCGACCCACGCCGTCTGACCTTCGCATGCCATGCCGTCCGACTTTCACAACTCTCGCCACCTAACATTAGCAACCGATGCTGGCTGACCTTCATGGCACACCATTATTGCTTACCTTTAATGCAATAGATGAGCCTGCTTGGTCCTCACCATCCCACTTATTTGTCATCAATGTTACATTTCTGCTAAGGACTTCAACTGCCAATTTAAGGTCTCAATGCATCCTTTGAAAAAAAAAATCAAAACGTTTGGACCTCGCTTGCCATGCTTATTCCTCAAATGCCTTTGATATTTTGAGGGTTTTAAACTTTCATTTGCCAGTACTTCCCTGAATATAACACACGTGGGCTTTGCATTCTGATTTGCAAAGGCAAAATTACTAAGGACATTCCTCCAGAAATCATCTTTATACTGCTTTGTCCCCAATTTCATTCCTTCTAATTATTCACCAGAGGCCCTGGAACTCTCGATATAGCTCACAGAAGCACAGCTTTGTCCTGCCGTGGACTCTACTGAGAAGTCCTCTCCAGCAGATTCAATTGTGAGTTCCTGGCCCTGTTTGTGTCTCTGACCCTCTCTCCCTACATTACAGAATTATCCACCTTCAGTTTTTTTGACACAGACCTGGGGCGAAATTCTCCGACCCCACGCAGGGTCGGAGAATCGGCCGGCAGCGGCGTTAATCCCGCTCCCGCAGGGTTTTTAAATCTCTGACCGGCCAAAAACCGGCACTGTGCAAATCCCGCTGGCAGCCTCTGAAAATAGCTGGCGCCGGCGGGATTTCATTTTTTTTTTAGTTTCCACAAATCTCCGGCCCGGATGGGCCGAAGTCCCGCCGACGTGGCCACGGGTCACGTCGGCGAAAATCACAGTTGCTTTAAAACGGCGTCAACCATTGATGATGGTTGACGCCGTTCAGTGTCGGGGGGGGGGGGGGGTGGGTTGCGGCGTCGGGGGGGGGGGGTGGGTTGGTCGGGGGGGTGGGTTGCGGCGTCGGGGGGGTTGCGGCATGGGGGGGTTGCGGCATCGGAGGGGGGGTTGCGGCATCGGGGGGGGGTTGCGGCATCGGGGGGGGTTGCGGCATCGGGGGGGGGGTTGCGGCATCGGGGGGGAGTTTGCGGCACGGGGGGGGGTGGGTTGCGGCATCGGGGGGGGGGTTTGCGGCATCGGGGGGGGTTGCGGCATCGGGGGGGTTGCGGCATCGGGGGGGGTTGCGGCACCGGGGGGGGTTGGGTTGCGGCATTGGGGGGGGGGGGTTTGGGGGCAGCGGCGTGTAGAGAGGGGGGGCGACGGAGGCCCGGGGCCAACGCACCGTCGCCCCCCCCTCTGTACGCGCTGCCCCCTACCCCAACCACCCCCCCTCACCACCCCTCTACCCCCCCCACCACCCCCTACCCCCCCCTCCCCACCACCCCACCCCCTCCAACGCCGCCCCCCCCCCATCTCTCGCAACGCCGCAACCCCCCACCCTCAACGCCGCAACGCCCCCCTCATCGCCGCACCCCCCCTCTCAACGCCGGGTCCCCCCCCTCTCAACGCCGGGTCCCCCCCCTCACGCCGGTACCCACACCCCGTCCCCCTCCCTCTGAAGGCCGGTACCCACACACCCCCCCCTCTCTCCTCCTCCCCCCCCTTCCTTCCTACTCCCCCCCTTCCTTCCTACTCCCCCCCTTCCTTCCTCCTCCCCCCTTCCTTCCTCTGTTTGGGGGGGGGGTGCGGCGTTAGTGGGGGGGGTGCGGCGTAGTGGGGGGAGGGGTGCGCGTTAGTGGGGGGGGTGCTGCGTTGGAGTGGTGGTAGGGGTGGTGAAGGGGGTAGGTGGTGGTGAGGGGAGGGGGTTGGGGTAAGGGCAGCGGCGTGCAGAGGGGGGGCGACGGTGCGTTGGCCCCGGGCATCCGTCGCCCCCCTCCTCTGCACGCTGCTGCCCCCACCCCCACCCCCCCTCACCACCCCTACCCCCTTCACCACCCCCTACCCCTCCTCCAACCGCCGCCCCCTCCAACACCGCCCCCCCTCTCTCAAACTCAACGCCGCAACCCCCCTCAACTCAACGCCGCAAACCCCCCCCCTCAACTCAACGCCGCAAACCCCCCCCCCTCAACTCATACGCCGCAAACCCCCCCCCCTCAACTCAACGCCGCCAACCCCCCCCCCTCCTCTCAAACTCAACGCCGCAAAACCTCCCAACGCGGTCTGTCTCTCTCTCCTCATCCCCCCCCCCCCCAAAACGCCGGGGTCTCACCACTTCCGCAGCTGGTGAAACTGACATACGCGTCAGTCAGATCTGCTGGCCCCTCCGGGAACGGAGAGATAGCGCCTAAAAGAAGGCCCCGACGCCGGAGTCATCTACACCGATTTTTCTCGCCGGAAACCGCGCGTTAACGACGGTCCTTGCAGAGAATTCGCCCCTGTTAACTTGCTTGCTGGCAGCTACAAAATGGATGAATCTCCGGCTATAACTTTGTGCCCAGAGCAATGATGTCAATGTACGGGTGCATGACCTGCTCTTTGCCTCTGCTTCTGGTAGGGAGATTCCATCAATTTGTAAAAACAATCTCACACTTGGACAATGTGCTGGCATCAGAAGTAGGCAGTCTGCTGAGCTGCAGCCCTGCTCAAATGCTAGATGTGCGGGCAGCTGGCATTCCTGAAAGTTGATTGTGGCCATTGGGCACTTCTTCCTACTTTTGGAAGTGGCAAATGATTGCTCTGCAACCCTCCTGACACCTACCCATGACCCAACCTCAGGTCATGACCCTTAGTTTCAAAAGGATTGTCCTTGTGCATAAATCACTTGAAGCTGGTATACAGGTACAACAAGTAAATAGGAAAGCAAATAGAATGTTGTTGTTTATTGTGAGGAGAATTGATTACAAAAGTAGGGAGGATATTCTTCAATTGTACAGACATTAGTGAGACCACAGAGTATTTTGTAAAATATGGTCTCCAGATTTAAGGAAAGATGTAAATGCTTCAGAAGCAGTTCAAAGACTTATCAGACGAATGTAAGGAATAGGGGGCTTGTTCTGAGAAAAGATTGGAGAGGTTAGGTTTGTATCCAGCAAAGTGTAGAAGAGAAAGAGGAAATTTGTTCAAAACCTTGCAGATCCAGAGGGGTATTGGCAGGGTGGACATAAAGAGGATATTTACCCTTGTGGGAGAAGCTTGAACTAGGGATCACTGTTTAAAAATAATTGGGGACTCATTTAAGATAGTGATGAGGAAAAATATTTAGTGCGTAATTCAACGGCCTCGTCACTCCCGAATTGGTGTCAAGACAATCTCACAAGAGGCACGTTGTGGAGTTCGCAACACTCAAAACATCTCACGATATTCAACAGAATCTCACGCGGCGTCGTGATTTGGATTGTGCTCTCGCTGTGTTAGATCCATGTGCGCATATTTAAATGAGCCAGTGAGCTGGTCTGGGATTGATCGGCCTTCAGTAAGGCCTGAACCAGGTGCCGTTTAATACTGGTTCACAAAGTCGTGAACCAGTTGGGATGGTACCTGGGGGTGTGTGTAATTGTGGTGTTGAGGCCTCTGACTGGTCAACACAGAGCAGAGTAGTACTTGGCACTACCCCTGGCATCTGAGCACACTGGCACTACCAATTTGGCACCTTGGCCAACTGCCAGCCTTCTACCCTGGTGTTGCCAAGGTGCCCAGGTGGCATGTCCAGGCTGGTACGGTTACTGCCAAGCTGGCAGACTGGCAGTGCCAAGGTGCCAGGTTGCCCATGTCAGGGTTGGGCCCTTGGGGGCCATGCAGTCATGAGATGGGGTGGGTTGCTCAAGGACACTGGAAAAGGGATTTCTGATGAGGTGGTTGGGGTCCCAAAGCTGCGGTGTTGGAGCTGCGTGGAACAAAAGATCGGGGCTGCCTTTACAAATGACGCCCCAATCCACGAGTTGTCTTCCGTGAGGAGAAATTACTTAAAAAGTGGCCTTGACAGGGAGTTCCCCGCCAGGCCAAAAAAATGGCAAGGGTCCTTTGAGTGGCGAGGTCTTTCTCAACCATCCAGGCACAGAGAGACACCCCGATAAACGTGCCGTTCAAAATCCACTGAATCCCACCCTTACGGTTATGAGTCTCTGGAACTCACTTCCTCAAAAAGCAGTGGAAGCAGAATCTTCGAATATTTTAAAAGCAGAGCAATATCGATTCTTAACTTACACGGGGTGAAAGGTTATCGTGGAGGCAGCAATATGAGGTTAAGATTAGAGTCAGACAGTCATGTTCAGGTTATTCTCCATTTGTAGATACTGATCAACATGGAATAAAAAAGGAGTTTCCTGGGTATGTGCAATTACTTAAAGCATTTCATAGAGGAATGTGCAGAAACAATTGAAATTTGCAAGAACCACAAAAACAAATATGGTGGAGACAAGTCAGACAGCACTGAAAGAGAAACAAATTATATGATGATTGGGTTCTGATGGAGGGTCGCATGTCAGAATCATTGACTGGCTTGTGCTCTCTCGATAGATGCTGCCTGACCTGCTCAGTGTCTCCAACTATTTCGATTTTTCTTTCAGATTTCCAGCACCTGCACAATTTTGGGTTTTTGTTTATCGGTAAAGCTGCATCTGGGATTGGGGGAAGTGAACAGATTGATGCCTGAAAATAATTTTTAAAAATCCTTCTTCAGCGAGTCATGACAGGATTAAGAAACCTATGTTGAGAAAGGATGGCGCGATTCTCCGCTGCCCACGACGGGTCGGAGAATAGCGGGAGGGCGTCCCCGTCATTTTTCACGCCCTCCCGCTATTCTCCCCCCCCCCCCCCCCCCCCCCACGGCCGCCCCACGACACGAATCGCTGCTCGCCATTTTTTACTGCGAACAGCGATTCTCCCCAGGCCGATGGGCCGAGTTCCCAGCCCTTTACAGCCGTTTTTATGACAGCAAACACATCTGCTTGCTGCCGTCATAAAAATGGCCGCAAAATGCCCGTTCTGGGCATCCAGGGCCCCAATTGGCACGGCAGTACCACGGCCGTGCCAAGGGGGGCATGGGCCCGTGATCGGTGCCCACCGATCGCGGGCAATGCGTCCGTAACGGATGCACTCTTTCTCCCTCCGCCGCCCCGCAGGATCAGTCCACGGGGCGGCCGAGGGAGATGACGGCCCCGCGCATGCGTGGGTTGGAGCCGTCCAATCCGCGCATGCGTGGCTGACGTCATCGTGCGCGTCAGCCGGCGTGATGCTTGGTGCGCGGACTGAGCGATGGTCGCTAAGGCTGCGATGCCGTGCTTCACAGGGCCCCGCTGCTAGCCCCGCCCGGGGGGGGAGAATCAGGTCCCGGGAGGGGGCGCGGAGGGTGCCGTGAAACATGGCCAGTTTCACGGCAGCCTTTACGACTCGCCGCATTTGCGGAGAATCGCGCCCGATGTACATGAATAGAATCGGCAGAATTCTATCCCGAAAAAGCAACAAAAACTATCGGGTTATTAATTAAACAATAAATACCTTCAGTGACTTAATTTTGAAACAGAAGAATCAAGACCATAATGGACTTAGTGAGGTTAAAGTGGAATCTTCAGAAATCAGTGCATCTTCCCACCTACCAAGCATGATGTTTCTCAGGCACAAATTACTACTGCTTTTTAAAAACAGGAACCAGGCATCATGACCTTTGAGAGGGAGGAAGGAGGTGAGCACCTCTCTCCACCTAGTATCAGGGAGTCCATGGGGTCAGAGCCACTGCCAGCTCCAGAGTGTAATGTTCTAGTGCATGGGAGTGAAGAAAAGTGAAAATGTCACAGGATTTCTGAACCAATAAACATTTTTGGAATATTGTTCACAGACGACGAATCAAGGGGAAGTGTTTTTCCAGAGCAAATATATTCTGCTGATACAACTCGAAATGTGGGATAAATAAACTCTAATGCTGCATCTAATGGTTTGTTGACCTCTTGTACTATTGAAGGCTGATGCCGATGGGACCATCAGAAGGGAACATCATTAACAGGGTAGAGATAACAATGAAAAGGCAATTTACTCCAGGAATATTAAATGAAGGATTATTGGAGGAATGATAAAGTTTACTCAGAACCTCTGGTTACACGAAGAATGAAATCAGTAAAATTGTTGATTTGAGAGTGACAAAATAAGATTTCAGGTTGGACATATTTCTGGAAGTGATGGTTACAGGAAGCAAAACAAGGCACATCTCAGGGACATTTTGTTTTCATAGGTCAAGGTATTCCTGATGTGGATTTGTTGAAACTCGCAAAGGAAACAAGACGGTAAGTAAAATACAATTCACATTCCACACCCAGGCTGCAATTTAGCATCTGTGCTAGCCATGGGCACAAATCCCGTAATTGCTGTGAAATCTGGTGAGTGACCAAAGTAGGGTTTTGCATGGCGAGATTTTGCTTTGGGATCTTTGATGTTGTGATCAGGATCACTTGGGAAGGTTGCATCCCCGTGTTATGTCCTAACATATGCAGAAGATTAAAAGTCAATTAGGAATTACACATAATGTTGAAAGTAAAAGACAGTTTCAGATTCAAAATATTTTACAAAATGAATAAGTTTCCATGTGTCGTATTCAATATTTTCCCCGCTTCTTGACTGTGATAGAGAAATTCAAACAGCATTCATTAGGTAAGCAAAACTGAACTTTATTTACGAATTACAACTGCTAGCAATAATGGCTGAGACTTGAAGTCGAAAAGCAGTCAAGTACAAACTGCTGAGTCCGTCCCAAGTCTGCGATATTACAGAAGAATAAGGCAATTTTTATACATTATAGGATCAAGATAACATGAATACAGCTTGGTCAGGAATTTGATCGAAAGTAAAACATAAGTAATAATCGTTACAATGGCGTCACCTTCCTGACCTTTAGGGGACTGGAGTCTCATATCATTATCTTGTCTTTGTTTTAATAATTGGACAAATTTGTTTACGTACAGGAAGAGACAGTTTTTCAGCTTGGTATGTATTGAGACTACTCTGGTCTCATGATGAAAATGCCTTATCCTAGAATTTCAGAGTCACCCAGTTCTCAGGTCAAGTTGACCTCGGCTGTTTGTATCTGTGTATTTTGTATCTGTGCCTTAGGTTATGTGAAATCAGTTTAAATTCAATTGTACCAAGAAGACTTGACTAGTTTTCCCATCATGCCATTATTTGCTTCACACAATACCACAATGTGCCATGGGAAAGTAATATTACCGTGCTTCAACTGTAAACAGACCACATGGACAGGACAGTGACATTTACTGAGTTTCTAAGTGAACCATGTGTCGGCCCCGCATGTTCCAAAACATGGAGACCCACATTCAAGTGACCCTTTTGTGGTAGTATGACTAGAGGTACTATGGTACCTGGGAGTGTGAGCTACCATTGGTGGAGAAGGCTCACTGCTCATTGGCCCAAGTGTTTGCATTTCATTGGTCGGAATGTAAGGTAGCTCCACATAGTGAGGTGGGGTATAAGAACCCGTGTTTCCCAGCAGCCGGCCTCTTTCTGTACTCGAGCTGCTGGGGAAACATCTTGTTGATTAAAGCCTTCAATTCGGACTACGCCCTCATTTCAGCAGTTATTGATCATGCATCACCTTTACAACACAGTAAGTCGTCTTTTGGTCATATTATATAGTTAGACTGGTTTAGACATGTGATCAAATATGCAAAAGTGAATAAGTATATTCTTATGGTTAAAGCCATTTCACTGAATGGGTAGAAAGATTTTCCACATCTAAATAACCTTCAGAGATCACTGTCATCCTGCTAATTAATCTCATGTCCAGGAGATGGGAGCAACCCCAGCACATAGAATCTGACCAGGTTCAGATATCCAGCAATAAATAAAAGCAAATTATTGCAGATGCTGGACTCTGAAATAAAAACAGGAAATGCTGGAAAATCTCAGCAGGTCTGACATCATCTGTGGTGAGACAATGGAGCTGCTGTTTCAAGTCTGGACGACTCTTCATCAAAGCTGTATCCATTCTTGTATCAGGTTTGGGACGACCTGAAGCTCTGAAGCTAAAACAAAAGCTTCATATTGAATTCTCTGGACAGGTTGTGTACATTAATCACACAGTAATCAATCATCTTAAAAAATCAGATGAACACAGCTGTGAAAAGAATGAAGATATTAATTACCTCTGGTTTGAATGAGGCCAACTGGGGTTTGTATCTGGGCAGATTTCATCTCCTCTCACCGATAATTACCTGGATTAGCTCCTGTCCCATATGCCTCAAATTCAAAATTCTCTTGAATCCCTTCACAACTTAATACCTCTCCATCTCTGTAATCTCTTCCAACCTTAACCAGCAACCAGCCAATACCAACTGTGAGTCCTCCAATCCTGACCCTTGACTCTTGTTCATTTCCAGCACATTTACCCCATCATTGGCAGCCATGCCTCAACCACTGAGGTTTCTTGTTCTGAACATTTCCATGTAAATCTGTTAAAATCCACCACAAATTACTTCTGAAAATTTCTCCTGGCTTTGCCATTCAATTATTTTGACACACTCCTGTGAAAGATCTTGGGGCATTTTTCTGCTTTGTTGATGAACAGAATTTTTCCTTCCTGCAAGCGGTGTTATCTTTAGGTCTACCTGAGCTTGCCGATGAAGTTAAGATACATGTTAGTTTAGTCCATAAACCTGAACATTATTAGTGCTTGGGATTCCACTGGGACCTACAGTAATGCAAACAAACCGACTTCAATCTGAGAACAAAATTTCCTCCAAGGTTACAGTTCATATAATAACACAGCTAAGAGGTTCTTAGTAAGATGTTCTTACCTTGTTAGTTGACACCACTGTTTAATCACTTTTCTAGGAAAGGAAAGAAGTAGCGATGCAGATTAATACACATCGATCATTTAAAACATTTATGAATTAACAGTTGGTCACGTGTTAGAAGGACCAAAGTTAACAGGTATATTAATCATGCTGCTGTCTCTGTTCAAACACCAATCTCCATTCTGCTCAATGCAACACACCTCCATCAATCACTCAGCAACACTTCACAGCATAGGGGACTTACACCGAACAGCCATCTCCACCTTACACACCCACCAATTCTATCAGCCTCACATTCATCTGATTAAATGGATCCAAGCCAGATAAAGTAGGAAAAGACACAAATCTTTTCCTTCGTTGGCACATTTATTCACATGCATTCAGCATTACAGAATTCAGCCTCCAAACTATGAATCCAATATCCAGCTAACTCATTTTATACTCTTTTTGAGTACTAATGAAAGAAAATAAACTAATGAGCAAATATGGAAACTGTCAGCTCGAGATCAATAATTGCAGGGAGACCATCGTGTTCGCTGCTGTACATAATTTATCACAGTAAAGGTATGAGAATTCCACCTCTGCAACACTCCTATTGCCAGTGGGAGTACATTACCGATTCTCCCCTGGCAGGAGCACTTAATTTTGAAACCAAGAATCGAGACCATAATGTCATGAGTGAGGTTAAAGTGGAATCGTCAGATCTCAGTGCATCTTCCCACCCACCAGGAACCAGGCATCATGACCTTTGAGAGGGAGGAAGGAGATGAGCACCTCTCTCCACCTCGTACCAGGGAGTCTAAGGAGACAGAGCCACTGCCAGCTCCAGAGTGTAATATCCAAGTGCATGGACAATGATTGAGTCAGTGCACCAAAGAACATCGAGTTCCAGACAAGGCAAATTTATTATTGTATAACAAGCTGTGGGTTGGAAACTAATACTAACAAACTGGAACAATCACAAACAAAATTAACCACAAATACTTTTCTAGACTCTCCCTAGTTTGCAGTGTTACATGGCACAACTTACCTGCCATCTAGTGGTCAGAGGCCAAACATATTTCCGTGTGCAATTGCTTATGCATATCAGGGGACGGGGAATGGGGGATGGGAGGGGGGTGGGGAGGGGGTTAGGGAGAGAGCGGGGGAGGGGGAGTGGAAACACCACAGCTGTAAATAATGAATTATGTTCTAAATACAGTAGCTGGCGTATAATGCCACAATTCTGACCAATTGGGAAGACATCACTGGTGCCGTCTCCTTTTGCATGAGTGCCGGAATTCACCGACCGTTGGGATTTCTTGGTGGTGTGAGGAAGCTGCAATGGGAAATCCCATTGACAAGCGGAGTGCAGAGGGAATCATGCAAGTTAGCATAAAGCATCCTGTTGCTCCTGTCATGCGCATTGGATATTAACTCACCTCTACCTGTTCCCTCATAGTCTCTTACCATGTGACTCTGTACATCTTGCAGTGGGCAGTGCTATTCTCCAGTGCCACATGAATCCGTGCTATTTCAAACACCTTGGGCTGGATTCTCCATTTTGGAGACTAAGTCCCCATGTTGTCGGGAAAACTGTGGTCTTTTATGCCAGGAAAATTGGTGTCAAAAGGCCACAGATTCACCGTTTTATTGGGGGCTAGCAGGGAGCCGTCGTAGAGGTAGCAGCTCAAGCTGGTGATACAGCCCCCCACACTTCCGGGTCAGAGGCCACGCATGCCTATGGCGGCAGCCTGCAGCGGCCGCGCCATACTCGATGGCGGACTCAGCCTGCGGACCTGGACCAGTAACATAGTGCCCCGCATTGGCCGCTCGCGAGCCGCAGACCGCCCGCACACATTGTCCCCATCCCAGAATGAAGACCCCCTGCCCGCTGATCGGCCCTCCCCTGACTGTGGCAGACCCGGACTGAGTCTGAAGCTGCCTCACGAGGGTCATGTATGGCTGGGACTATGAGAGTCACACGCCATCAGGAATTCGGCCGATCGGGGACAGAGCATTGCGAGGCGGGCCTCAGGCAATGGCGGGACTGACGCGGTGGATACTCAGCGCGGCGTCCTCCACGATTTTCAGGGGAGTGTAGAATTTAAAAACAGCGCAGTCCCGATTTCGGCGACAGAACGGATTCTCCGCCATGTTGCCGAACGCGATTTCGGTGTTGGTGTGTGGAGAATCCAAACCCTTTATATTAGAATTGTATCAGGAAGTCAACACAGCAAAGGACTTACTGAAGAGATTATACACAATGAGTGATGAGCAGGTATCTGTTACACTTGGATGACCTGGCTGCATTGCACCAGATGGAAGAGCCATTCACTGGGTGAGACTTTCAGAAAAGCAAATATATTTACAGATGTACAAATTATATACAGTGAATGTGCACTCAAACCACCACTGTGCTCTCTGCATTTCTTAATATTCCTAATCCTACTGGAACGTCGAGGTGCATTCCCAACATCCGGAACTGAGGTGGATGCAGCCAGTTGACTGCTATGCCCTGTTGCCTGAGGTTCCTTTGGAGGGCACCGTCTGGAGGCAGCGAGAAATCACAAGGAATCGGCAATTGAATTGCCACAATTATTTCATAATGTTGTAAAGTCCCTTCAAGAGATTCCTGCATGATTGCCGAGCCTCAAGAAATGAATCCACAACATGTTTACCACATCCCTTATGAGCGATTGGTGCCTTTGTCTTGGACAGTAAATATGCACAAGGTATTATATCATAACAACACAGCACATAATAGGCCTCTACTGAAAGGCAGACAGACCTGCGACTTTCAACCCAACTCCTCTTTTGTAATATTTGAGTAGAGTGTGATGAAATTGGAGACTGTCTCAATGGTGCCAGGCCTAATTGTATGGCAGCAATAGAACGTCATTCACCCATTGTGCAAATGTAATATTCTCTCTTTAAAATATGGACATCATCAATACAGGTGGAGTTGGAAGCAAGTTCCCACTTAGAATAAATCCCAATGAAAGGATGGAATTTTCCAAATTTAAAACCTCTTGGATTTGTGAATTCAGAATAGAAAATTTAAAGTTTGAGGGACCTGGGGCTGGTCCCGAAAGGAGGCCCCAAGGACGCGAATTAGGGCCCGAGGATTTCTGTGGGAAGGAACGCCGAATGTGCCTGGACTGCTGCTCAACGGTTTGCTGGGCCAAAGGTGCCAAGCGGAACATTTGGGACTCTTTCCTTTGTTCATGGACATTGGTTTGGGGGGTTAACCCCCCCTTTCCCCACCCCCCTTTTTTTTTGGTGGTCTTTCTTGTTTCTTATGGGGGGGGGGGGGGGGGGGGGGGGGTTGGGTATATATTTTTGTGCTTTTTCTCTTTTTTCTGTTTTTTTTTCCTGTTTGGGCTGGTTTGTGCTTTTTGTGCAGCTCGCGGAAGACACTGGAGCCGGCTTGCCCCAGTGGGTGGGAGAGGGGGATGGGGCGCCGGGGAGGAGGACGGGGAAACAATGGGAATGAGACAGGAAGGCGCCGGAGTGTTGAGTCACCGGGCTAGCAGATTGGCTAGTCAAGGGAGTCAGATGGGGGGGGGGAAGTTACAGCCAGTAGATGGCAGGGGTGGGGGTATAGGGGGATGGGGTTAGGGGAGGGGGGTTGTTCTGCTGATGGGAGAGGGACTTGAAATAGGCACTGGAAAGGAGGTCGAGGGTGGAGGCAGCCAAAGGGCGGGCCAGGAATGGCGCGACGCACGGGCCAGGGGCCGGCCCGAGAAAGGCTCTGGCTGACCGGCGGGGTGGGGGGGGATGTGCCCCCCGACCAGGCTGATCACCTGGAACGTCAAGGGACTGAATGGGCCGGTTAAGAGGGCGCGGGTGTTCGCGCACTTGCGGGCCCTGAGGGCGAACGTAATTATGTTGCAGGAGACACATCTGAAAGTGTCGGACCAGACCAGGCTAAGGAAGGGCTGGATTAGCCAGGTCTTCCACTCGGACTTGGACTCGAAGTCCAGAGGGGTGGCAATCATGATCAACAAGCGCGTGCAATTTGAGGCAGAGGGCATATCCGCATACAGGGGGGGCAGATACCTGATGGTACGGGGCAGAATGGAGGGGAGAAGAGTGGTGCTGGTGAATATATATGCCCCGAACTGGGATGACGTGGACTTCATTAAAAGAGTGCTGGGGAAGATCCCGGACCTGGATTCTCGCAGGCTAATAACGGGAGGGGACATTAACATGGTCCTTGACCCGACTTTGGATCGGTCGTGTCCCAGAACGGGTAGACTCTCAGCAATGGCAAGGGAGCGGAGAGGATTTATGGAGCAAATGGGGGCAGTGGACCCCTGGCGAAATAGACAGCCAACAGGAAGGGGCTACTCATTTTACTCGCACGTCCATAAAGTATATTCCAGGATAGATTTCTTTGTACTAAGCAGGGACTGTATGGGGAAGGTAAAGAACACGGAATACTCAGCAATTACCATTTCAGACCATGCCCCACATTGGGTGGACCTGCACTTCGGGGGAGCGAGCTATCAACGCCCGCAATGGAGGCTAGATGTGGGACTGCTGTCGGAGGAAGGGATCTGCGAGAGGCTTCGGAAATGTATAAAAAATTACCTGCAGGTGAATGACACGGGGGAGTTCTCAGCGGCGACCTTGTGGGAGGCGCTAAAGGCAGTAGTGCGGGGGGAGCTGATTTCAATTGGGGCCCACAGAGCCAAGGCAGACCGGGCAGAGATGGATACATTGGTCAGGGAAATGGGTCGGATAGATGAAGAGCACGCGGAGTCCCCGGGAGAGGTTTTATTCAGGGAGAGGCAGAGACTACAGGCGGAATTGGGGGCACTATCCACGAGCAGGGCCGTGGAACAGCTTAGGAAGGCGAGGGGAGTGGTGTACGAGTATGGGGAAAAGGCTAGCAGACTGTTAGTGCAGCAACTCAGGAGGAGGGAGGCAGCCAGGGAATAGGTAGAATGAGGGACGAAGGGGGGCGCAAAGTGGAGGACCCGGCAGAATTGAATAGGGTATTCTGGGACTTCTATCGTAAGCTGTTATACTCGGAGCCGCCGGAAGAAACGGACGGAATGAAAAGGTTTCTGGACGGGTTAATATTCCCAACAGTTGGTGGGGAACGAGTGGAAGAGCTGGGGGCCCCGATTAGAGTAGAGGAGGTATTGGGGGGCCTTAAAGCTATGCAGGCGGGGAAGTCCCCGGGGCCGGATGGATATCCAGTAGAGTTTTATAGGAAGTTTCTCTGAGCTGGTGGGGCCGGTCTTGGCGAGGGTTTCAATGAGGCAAGGGACAGAGGGACCCTGCCGCCGACGATGTCACAAGCCACCATATCTCTGATATTGAAGCGGGGTAAAGACCAGGAGGCGTGCGGGTCCTACAGGCCAATCTCCCTGATTAATGTAGACGCCAAGCTCCTGGCAAAGGTACTGGCGGGTAGAATGGAGGACTGTGTACCGGAGGTGATTGGGGAGGATCAAACGGGGGTTCGTGAAAGGTAGGCAGCTGGCGGCCCATCTGAGAGATTACTCAATGTGATAATGATGCCCCCGGTGGGTAGGGAGGTGGAGGTAGTGGTGACAATGGACGCCGAGAAGCCTTTGACCGGGTGGAGTGGGACTATCTATGGAGGTGCTCGGACGGTTTTGGGTTCGGGGGAGGGATTGGTGGATTGGATCAAATTATTATATCAGGCCCCGAGGGCCAGCGTCAGGACCAACAGAGAAGTGTCGGAGTGCTTTAGGTTGTACCGAGGGACCAGACAGGGCTGCCCGCTCTCCCCGCTGCTGTTTGCGCTGGCCATAGAGCCGCTGGCGATTGCGCTGAGAGCCGCAGAGGGTTGGAAGGGTGGATGGTGAGGGGCGGGTTGAACACACAGGGTTTCTCCTTTATGCAGACGACCTGCTCCTGTACGTGTCGGACCCAGTGGCCGGGATGGGAACTATACTGGGAATGCTGAGGAAGTTCGGCCAGTTTCTCAGGATACAAAATTAAATACGGTCAAGAAGTGAATGTTTGTGGTCCAGGCAAGGGCAGGAGAACAGATTGAGAGGGCTACCGTTTAGGCTGGTTGAGGAAAATTTCCGGTATTTGGGAATCCAGGTGGCACGAGACTGGGGCAAGCTGCATAAGTTAAATTTGGCCAGGGTGGTGGGAAGCAAATGAAGGGAGAGTTTCGGAGAGGGGATGCACTCCCGCTGTCGCTGGCAGGGAGGGTGTAGACTGTAAAAGATGACAATCCTCCCTCGATTTTTGTTTATTTTTCAGTGCCTCCGATCTTACCCCCACAGTCCTTCTTCAAAAGAGTTAACGAGCTGATCATGAGCTTTGTCTGGGCGGGAAAATCCCCGTGGGTGAAGAAGGCGATGTTGGAGAGGAACCGCAGCGAGGGGAGGGCTGGCTTTGCGAGTCTAGAACATAGAACATAGAACACTACAGCGCAGTACGGGCCTTTCGGCCCTCGATGTTGCGCCGACCTGTGAAACCATCTGAAGCCTATCTGACCTACACTATTCCATTTTCATCCATATGTCTATCCAGTGACCACTTAAATGCGCCTTAAAGTTGGCGAGTCTACTACTGTTGCAGGCAGGGCGTTCCACACCCCTACTACTCTCTGAGTAAAGAAAACTGCCTCTGACATCTGTCCTATATCTATCACCCCTCAATTTAAAGCTATGTCCCCTCGTGTGGTCATCACCAACCGAGGAAAAGACTCTCACTGTCCACCCTATCTAACCCTCTGACTATCTTATATGTCTCTATTAAGTCACCTCTCAGCCTTCTCCTCTCTAACGAAAACAACCTCAATTCCCTGAGCCTTTCCTCATAAGACCTTCCCTCCATACCAGGCAACATCCTAGTAAATCTCCTCTGAACCCTTCTAAAGCTTCCACATCCTTCCTATAATGTGGTGACCAGAACTGCACACAGTACTCCAGGTGCGGCCGCACCAGAGTTATGTACAGCTGCAGCATGACCTTGTGGTTCCGAAACTCAATCCCCCTGCTTATAAAGGCTAGCACACCATATGCCTTCTTAACAGCCCTATTAACCTGGGTGGCAACTTTCAGGGATTTATGTACCTGGATGCCGAGATCTCTCTGTTCATCTACACTACCAAGAATCTTACCATTAGCCCAGTACTCTGCATTCCTGTTACTCCTTCCAAAGGGAACCACCTCACACTTTTCACACATTAAACTCCATCTGCCACCTCTCAGCCCAGCTCTGCAGCTTATCTATGTCCCTCTGTATCCTATAACATCCTTCAGCACTATCCACAACTCCACCGACCTTCGTGTCATCTGCAAATTTACTAACCCATCCTTCTACACCCTCTCCAGGTCATTTATAAAAATGACAAACAGCAGTGGCCCCAAAACAGATCCTTGCGGTACACCACTAGTAACTGAACTCCAGGATGAACATTTGCCATCAACCACCACCCTCTGTCTTCTTTCAGCTAGCCAATTACTGATCCAAACCGCTAAATCACCTTCAATTCCATACTTCCTTATTTTCGCAATAGCCTACCGTGGGGAACCTTATCAAACGCCTTACTGAAATCCATATACACCACATCAACAGCTTTACCCTCATCCACCTGTTTGGTCACCTTCTCAAAAAACTCAATAAGGTTTGTGAGGCATGACCTACCCTTCACAAAACCGTGTTGAGTATCGCTAATCAACTTGTTCTTTTCAAGATGATTATAAACCCTATCTCTTATAACCTTTTCCAACATTTTACCCACAACCGAAGTAAGGCTCACAGGTCTATAATTACCAGGGTTGTCTCTACTCCCCTTCTTGAACAAGGGACAACATTTGCTATCCTCCAGTCTTCCGGCACTATTCCTGTCGACAAAGACGACATAAAGATCAAGGACAAAGGCTCTGCAATCTCCTCTCTGATCAATTATTACTGATTGTAATGCCAACATCGCTATGATAAGGAAGTGAATGGTGGGTACGGGGTCTATTTGAGAGCAGGTGGAGGCGGCTTCGTGCAGGGGCTCCAGCTTGGAAGCCCTGGTCACGGCTCCTCTACCGCTGCCGCCGGCCAAGTACACCACCAGCCCAGTAGTGGTGGCGACCCTGCGGATATGGGGCCAGTGGAGGAGGCATGTGGGGGAGATGGGGGCGTCTGTCTGGGCGCCAATCTGCGACAACCATCGGTTTGCCCCCGGCAGTATGGATGGGGGGTTCCGAGTATGGCGGCGAGCGGGGGCGGGAAGGGTGGGTGATATGTTCCTGGAAGGGAGCTTCGCGAGTTTGAGGAGCTTGGAGGAGAAATTTGGGTTGATCAGGGGAAATGATTTTAGATACCTACAGTTGCGGGACTTTGTTCGTAGACAGGTCCATCTTTCCCACGCCTCCCGCCAATGGGGATCCTGACAGAATAGTCTCGAGGAGGGAAGAAGGGGAGGGCAGTCTCGGGTATATATAAGGTGCTCATGAGCGAGGAAGGGTCCCAGACAGAGGAACTGAAACTTAAATGGGAGGAGGAGCTAGGCGGGGAAATGGAGGATGGGCTGTGGGCAGAGGCCCTGAGTAGGGTAAATTCGACCGCGACATGTGCTAGGCTCGGGCTGATCCAATTTAAGGTCGTTCACCGGGCCCATATGACGGTGGCTCGGATGAGCAAATTTTTCGGGATAGAGGACAAATGCGCTAGGTGCGCGGGATGACCAGCGAATCATGTTCACATGTTTTGGGCATGCCCTAAGCTGAGGGGGGTACTGGAGGGATTTGCGGGGGTCATGTCCCAGGTGCTAAAACAAGGGTGGTGATGAGTCCAGGGGTGGCAATTTTTGGGGTTTCGGAAGACCCGGGCGTCGAGGGAGAGAAAGAGGCCGATGTTTTGGCCTTTGCTTCCTTGATAGCCCGGCGACGAATATTATTGGCGTGGAGGGACTCGAAGACTGAGTGGTGGCTTGCGGATATGTCGAGTTTCCTGGGGATGGAAAAAATTAAGTTCGCCTTGAGGGGATCTGTGCAGGGATTCACCCGGAGGTGGCAACCATTTATTGACTTCTTTGCGGGAGAGTGAGCGTCAGCAGGGGGGTGGGGGGGAGGGGTGGGGTAGAGTAGAGTAGGAGGGAAAATATGGCGTGTAGTACCGGTGGGAGGGGAGCGGTGTAGCCACCTAAGATGGACACTGGGCTAACAAAATGGAGAACTGCTAAGACTGTAGGGAGAAAACAGTTTTAGCCAGGACAAGCATTCTGCAAAGGCTAATTAGCATTCTGCACGTAACAAAACTAGTTTATGGCCAGGTGGAAGATCTCAACCAAAGGTATAAATAGCAAAACGCTTTGCATAGTAATGAGGCAATCCAGATCTGGGCACATACAATAGCAACATTTGGGTTTGAATGGATACATTGAGTGGAGGCCCAGGCGAAACGGCACCAGAAGTATCCATCACAAAAGACCCTAGAGACCGCCCCACCCATCGAGAAGAGACCCTCAGATTGGGGGATTTGTAAGACATCAATTGGGAAATGATCCAATCGATACATGGCAGGTAAAGGCCCGCCCCGAAAAGGCACGGACATTGAGGGCCCTATAAAGATAGACCCCGCACATGGTTCTGTCTGTTTTTGTGCTCCGGCTTGGACTGCTGTTTTGACTCCGGCCCAGATCTGCTGTTGTATCCTGACTCCGACTCCAGCCGTTGATCCTGTTTCCCATCACCAGCCGTTGAGCACCAGCCATCGTTCAGTAAGTGCCAAAACGACGCTCGCTACGTGAACAGAACGTGCAGCCAGGAAAGGAACAAAGGCCTTGTCCCCTGACCTTGCTGGTTCCTACTTAGATAAGTATTTAGTCGTTTAATAGTAGAAATAAGTATTAGTCTTTAGCGTGTGCATGCGTATTTATTATATTTGTATAATAAATATTGATCGTTTGAACTTACTGATCGGTGTATAGTTTTATTACTTTGAACCTGACCTTGAAATACTTGTGAGGTGTCTATATACGGCACCTGGCGACTCCGAGCTGAAAATACATACACAGAGCTGTAGCAGTGTTAAGCACATGGCCTTTAAACGGAGGCGTGTTAATACACTCCAATAAATGCGTAATACACTCAGTAAAACGTGCAACAGCGGGCTTGTGCAATATGTTACGATGGAAGTATTGAAGTACGTGGATGTTTGCACATTTTTGCCTTTTTACTTTCTTTCTGATGATGTCTGTAACTGTTTAGAAAGCCAAAAACTACTTCAATAAAATTGTTTATTTAAAAAAAAGAAAATGTAAAGTTAGCTTTTACAAAATATTAAAGCAGTATTGTTGGATATAAACTTGTCGACTGAATTATCTAGCAAAATATTTTTTAAAAGCTGGAAAGATCATATTGACAGAAATCCATTTGGACGAGAATAAATGCAATTTTATATTTTCTTCTCTTAGTAGAAACTCTCACGATTCCTGTTACAAGTGCTTTTTCTCAAAAACATGCCCTGTTGAAAAATTGTACATTATTTACCAGGAAAAAATGTTGGAACAGAAACTTACCTTCAGCTGGGCAAGCAAGTCGGCACAGCCCTATATTTCGAAAGTTGTTTGCATTCCCCCCACAGCCTCCATACCAAAATGACTCACATTTGTTCTTGGCTTGATTGAAATAAACACGCTTATGATCTGCCCTACATTGTCCGTGAACAGATGGTAGAAGACATATTGGATCTCCTGGAAGAATACATGTTATTGCATGTAAAGTCTGTAAAATGACATAATAATTGATTTAATAAACAGTGATCTTGGTTACCATAAAAATAATAAAATGAGGGATATGGGGTGAGATTCTCCGAGCCGGGGCCGGGTCGGAGAACCTCCGGGGACACGCGCGAATCTTGCCATGCCATGCGATGCCGGTCTGCCGATTCTCCATGCTCAACGGGTGAGTGCCTGCCGAATCCATCCGGTGTCATCCACGTATGGTCTTACCCGGCGAGACCTCGGCGTTCGTGCTATGGGGGTCGTCTTAGAGGGGGGTGCGGTGGTAGCCGACTCAGGTGTGCCTCAACGGTGGGCAAATCCGCGATCGGGGGCTACCGATCGGCGGGCACGCTCATTCCGGGAGGGGCCTATGTTCCTCCGCGCCGGACCCCTGTAGGGCTCTGCCACGTTGCCCGGGGCTGGCGCGGAGATGGCCGTGGTGCGCAAGCTCGAACCCGTGATGTCCATAGCGCGCATGCGAGGACCCTCTCCGGCTGTGTTGTGCGAATGCACGGACCTGCGCCGGCCATGTAGGGCCGGCTTTCGGTGCCGGAGGAGCACATAGCACTCCGGCGCGATTTTAGCCCCGAGGAATGGGAGAATGACTGGGCCTGGAGGTCCGTTGACGTCGGTGTCGCTCGCGTCGGTTTTGACGCCGGCATCAACACTTGGCCAGGATTTCGGAGAGTCCTGACCATGGTCTATTGGCCGTGTTGCACCTGCACGATGGCAAGGCATGGCCGGTAAAAGCCGGGGGATCCCTCGACTGGGATCTACCCAATTCTCGCGAGATATCACAGGATCCCATTGCGCGCGGAATTACTGTCTGGCAAATCTGCACATTAGCGTGAGACAACTAATCTCACTCTATAATGCATTTGCCGGATCTACTGAGCACCCAGAATCTCGGTAGCACAGTGGTTAGAACGGTTGCTTCACAGCGCCAGGGTGTCGGGTTTGATTCCCGGCTTGGGTCACTGTCTGTGCGGAATCTGCATGTTCGCCCTGTGTCTGTGTGGGTTTCCTCCGGGTGCTCCAGTTTCCTCCCACAAGTCCCAAAAGACATGCAATTAGGTAATTTGGACATTCTGAATTTCCCTCTGTGGACCCAAACAAGTGCTGAAATGTGGCGACTGGGGGCCTTTTCACAGTAACTTCATTGCAGTGTTAATGATAGCCTGCGTTGGCAATAAAGATTATAATTATAAATATTATAATCTAACCCTTTTGCCTCGGAGACCTCGGGCGAGCACGGTTCAGTGCTGGTCGCCACACATGCAGAGCTGATGGAATGGCACTTGGTGGCGTCTCCCAAAGGAATTGGAGGCCCCCAGGTGGTTGCCCTCTGGGCAGAGTGGTACCCTGGAATTGCAGATGCTACCTCGGATACTTGCACTACCAGCCTGGCATCCCACTGATGCCACCTGGGTGCCAGCCAAGCACTGTCAAGGTGCCCAGGTGGTGTTGGTAGTGGCACTGCCTTGCTGACATTATTCCCGTGATGGGGGTTGGGCCCATGGATGCCCTACGAGTGTGGAGTGCGGGTGGAGAGGGATGGGGGAGGCTGGGAACCCCATTCTAGGTGAGTTGGGGCTTTGGATGGTTGTGGGTTTACTGATAGAATACCTTCTAAAAATGGCATCCCAATCTCTTCCTGCACTGAGGAGTTCTGGTGGAGGAAGGAACATCCAAGGGACACAACTGTCGGAGGTCTGCGGAATCCCAGCATACAGCTGGGTCACAACCAGATGCCCAGCCTTTGGACAAGGTACTTCCCCAGCTGATACAGATAATACCCCAAAGCTGTGAGATTGAGAAGGGGCTGTCAGCGACATTCCAGCGTTTGTAATACCGATTGGAGGAGTCCCAAAGACTTCAGGCTCATGGGATGGTGCTAGCAATGCGTGGCACCCAGGCTAACACTGCTCGGGTGGCCATCACAATGGAAAACCTGGAGCACGGCATCCATGTCTTGAGTGGTGGTGTCCAGGTCATGGCTCAGTCCTCGACAACCATTGCTGAGGGCCTCAACATCATTTTCCAGTCGATGGGGGGCATGCCCCAGACACAGGTAGACATTGGCGAGCACTCCAGAGCGTGGCCCAGTTAGTGAGGACCATCACTGAGGGTGTCAGCACCATAGTGCAGACAATGGGGAGCCTCCAGGACTGACACAGCCAGATGACTCAGAGGCCTCTGAAGCTTACTCCAGATGCTGCTCCCTCCCATGGAGTCCCACAGGGCCCTACGGGCACCCTTATTTCTTCTGGGTTCTTCTCAGGTTTGTCCCACTAGTCCGGAAAGACGTGCTGTTAGGTAATTTGGAAATTCTGATTTCTCCCTGTGTGTTTCCGAACAGGCGTGAGAATGTGGCGACTAGATCATAGATCATAGAATTTACAATGCAGAAAGAGCACATTCGACCCATCGAGTCTGCACCGGATCTTGGAAAGAGCACCCTTCCCAAGGTCAACACCTCCACCCTATCCCAATAACCCAGTAACCCCACCCAACACTGAGGGCAATTTTGGTCACTAAGGGCAATTTAGCCTGGCCAATCCACTTTACCTGCACATCTTTGGACTGTGGGAGGAAACCGGAGCACCCGGAGGAAACCCACACACACACGGGGAGGATGTGCAGACTCCGCACAGACAGTGACCCAAGCCGCAATCGAACCTGGGACCCTGGAGCTGTGAAGCAATTGTGCTATCCACAATGCTACCATGCTGCCCTCTAGAGGCTTTTCACAGTAACTTCATTGCAGTGTTAATGTAAGCCTACTTGTGACGCTGCCATATGGGTTCCCCCACCAGATCATCCCCCACTCCCCAGCCTCTACCCTCCACCCCGCCAACCGCAGACAGCAGCCCCACCCCCTACTCTACCAACTCCCCTCACAACCAGCCGTCACCCATCGGCAGGGCAGCACGCTGCCCACTCAAGGGCAAAGCCCACAGTAGCCCCAACAGGAGAGCACCAGACATGGGTCGTTGAGAATATTGCTGGCATGGGTAGCTCCAGCCAACGGTACTCCTGGCAGCAGGTATAGGGATCAGGGCTAGAGGCCCCCCATAGTGCAAGACACCAATGGGGCCATGGGTGCACAGTGCCAGGGGCAATGGCCAGGAGTGGGTGTGAGGATGGGGAAGGAGAGGAGGGTGTGTGGGACATGGGGGGGGGCAGTGTATGAAGTGCAGACCGAGCCTGGTTGAGCACTGGGGTATGCTCCATGCTAACATTCACCCCAGCAGACAATAGCTCTTGGAATCCATCCGGGAATGGTGGCCTTCATCCTGACTACCACATCCCCAGGGATGCACTGAGGTTCCACAAGCTGAAGTGGCTTGGGGAGGAAGCTGCAGCGGTGGAGCCTGCCCCAGAGGAACAAGAAGCAGCCGGTCAGGATGGAGAGCTGGCTGCCCAACAGGCCGAAGAGAAGGTGGGACGGAGGCGCCGCATCAGGCCTCAAGTGTACCAACAACGTCTGTCATTTGAGGACCTGCCGGAGTGGGAATGTTGTTGAAGGCTTCGGCTGAGCAGGGGGACCGTACAGCTTATCTGCTGGATCAATGCACGTTCCTGGCACAGCTGGAGAATTGGGGGAGGCACCCGCTCCCAGTGGCCATCAAAGTGTCGGTTGCGCTGACCTTTTGCACCACAGGGCCCTCTGAGGCGCCATGTGGGGACCTGTCAGGGATCTCGCAGACCTCGGTGCACAAGTACATTCACACCACCATGGAGGCCCTATATGCCTGCTCAGCACAATACCTCAAATTCAATGTAGATAATAGAGTCCACCAGGATGCATGGGGAGTTCGCTGCCGTCCCCAAGATGCCCAGGGTCACACTCTGAGCACCTGCAGAAGACAAGCCACTCTGCACAAAGCGAAAGGGGTTCCACTCGATGAACGTGCAGCTGGTGTGTGACCATGAGATGTACATGATGCACGTCTCCCCACGATATCTGGGCAATGTGCACGACACCTTTATCCTGGCACAGTCAATGGTGCCTGACATTTCGAGGTGCACCCCCAGCTGAGGGGTTGTCTCCTGGGCGACAGGGGTTATCTGCTGTGGTAGTGGCTGATGATGCCTATCCGGAGGCCACAGGCTGATGCAGAAACCCGCTACAACGATGCCCGTGCCGTGAGCAGAGGCGAGATCGAGCCGTTCTTCGGCATCCTGAAGATGCATTTCAGTATAGCGCTAGGAGTCTCCCACATTGTGGTGGCCTGCTGTGTCCTCCACAACATTGCGCAGCAGAGGGACACTGGAGGAGAAGGATGATCTTTAGACTTTGTGAAATGAGGATGCGGGGAGAGGGAGGACATGGGGCCCAGGCAGGCACAGGGGACTGCACAACATGTCCACCTGGGCCAAAACACACATGACTCTGTAATCGCCTCCATGTTTACTGATTAGGGGTCCTGTCCAGCGACATGGACACCCCATACCACACCCACACCCCTCCCCCCGGGTCGACGACCCATTCCCTTGAACACCTTTCCTGTGCCATCTTCCCACTCCCTCGCTACCCCCTCTGGGATACATACCTGTCCCACAGGAGCTTGGACCCTGGGTTATCAGTAACAGCAGGTCTGGTCCATGCAATGAGCTCTGGTGCTCTGCATCATATGACAACGTCTCACTCCTGCCCATGGTAGCACTTTTCACCATCCACCTGTGTGCCCTACTCCCTCATCCCCACCCCCAGCCATTCCACTTGACACCCTGCCCACCGCACCCCTGACCATGTCGGTGCCTTGCACCATGGGGTCTTCTGGTCCTGCTGCTAGGTGTACCAGGTGATTGACACTCCCCATGCCAGTGATAGGCCCCATGGCCCCTGTCCAGCGCCTACCTGCAGAGGCTACTGCTACTGCTACCCTTGGGTGGGCCATGTGTTGCCCCGCTGTTGGGTGGTGGCCAGTTGGCTTTGCAGCTGGGCTACGGGAATGGTGGGGTGGGGGTGCTCTGCATGAGCAGAAGGCACAGTCTATCATCAGTGAGTTGTGCATAAAGATGGCCAACTTGCTGGCCGCAGAAATGGCGGCCTTGACACCCCGGTCCCCTGGGGGTTTACCCCGACCCCACGACCGATTCCCTGGCCGCCCCTCATCAACCCTCATCACCCCGTGGGCCCAGCGGAGGCCCCCCTCCCCCAGCCAGCCCTGCAGGCAGCAGGACCGGCAGCCCATGGTCATGCCTCTGCATGTCCTACCTCCTCGCTTTACCTCATCAGCCACGGTGCCTGTTTACCAACTTTTAAAAGCACAAATGAAACTCGCCATCAGTAAATCCCACCAGAGAATACCGAGATGGGCAAGCTGAAGTTATGCAAACATTTACTGTACGTGCGGAGTAGAACACATTGACACTGCTGTCAAGGCACCGGAGCATGGTCATTAGGCTTGTGCCCGGCAACTACCACGATTCTCCACCCATTCCGCGATTCCGGCTACGTCCGACGGAAAATCCTGCCCTTAGCCTCTGAAAAGGAGAATCTCGTTCAATAGAGCAAACAACAAAGAACAATACAGCACAGGAACAGGCCCTTCGGCCCTCCAACCCTGTACCGGTCATGATACCAACGTTGGCCAAAACCCTCAGCACTTCCTTGTGCCGTATCCCTCTATGTCCATCCTATCCATGTATTTTCAATGTCGTCAATGTATCTGCTTCAACAACCTCACCTGTGTTCCAGGCACTCACCACCCTCTGCGTAAAAAACCTGCATTGCACATCTCCTCTAAACTTTGCCCCACGGACCTTAAACCTATGGTCCCTGGTAACTGACACCTCCATCCTTGGAAAGAATGCCTGCCCATCCACTCTATTCATGGCCCTCATAACCTTGTAGACCTCTATCAGGTCACCCCTCAATCTCCATTGTTCTAATGAAAACAATTAGAGTCTGCTCAGCCTGTCCGCTTAGCTAACACCCTCCAGACCAGGCAACATCCTGGTAAACCGCCTCTGCACCCTCTCCAAAGCCTCCTCATCATTCTGGTAGTGTGGTGACCAGAATTGTGCACAATATTCCAAGTGCAACATTACCAAGGTTCTATACAACTGTAGCATAACCAGTTTTTATACTCAATGCCCCGTCCAATAAAGGGAAACATTCCATATGCTTTCTTGACTATCTTGTCCACTTGTGTTGCCACTTTCAAAGATCTGTGGACCTGCACGCCCAGATCTCTCTGACTTTCTATATTCCAAAGAGTTTTGTCATTTACAGAAATTTCTATGTTAGGCCTAACAAAATGCATTATTTGTCTGAATTAAACTCAATTTGCATTTCACTTCCCAAGTCTGCAACCTACCTGCTGTATCCTCTGAAATCCTCAACTCTATCTGCCACTCCATCAACCTTGGTGTCATCTGCGAACTTACGAATCAGACCAGCTACATGTTCCTCCAAATCAATTATGTATACTGCAAATAACAGAGGCGCCAGCACAGAACCCTGTGAAACACCATTAGAACTTTCCATTCTGAAAAACAACCATCTACTGCTACCCTCTTCTGTGACCAAACCAGTTCTGTATCCATCTTACCACCTCACGTCTGATCCCGTGTGACTTCACCTTTTGTACCAATCTGTCATAAGGCACCTTGTCAAAGGCTTTACTGAAGTCCATGTAAACAACATCCACCTCCCTCCTTCATCAATCGTCTTTGTCACCCCCTCAAAAAACTCAATCAAGTTCGTGAGGCACGACCTCCCCTTCCCAAAACCTGCTGTCTATCACTAATGTTTCCAATTGGGTATAAATCCTGTCCCTGAGAATTCTCTCCAACAATTTACCTATTACCAATGTGAGGCTCACCAGCCTATAGTTTCCTGGATTATCTCTGCTACCTTTCTTAAACAGCGGTACCACATTAGCTATTTTCCAGTCCTCTGGGATCTCACCTGCAGCCAATGAGGATACAAAGATGTCAGACAAGGCCACAGCAATTCCTCCCTTGCTTCCCTCAGTATTCTGGGGGAAATCCCATCTGGCCCAGGAGACTTGTCTATCTTAATGTCTATTAAAACACCCAATTCCTCCACCGTTTCGATATCAACATGACCCAGACTGTCCACATGCCTTACCCAAGAATCATCTTCCACAAAGTCCTTTCCTTTGGCAAACACTGATGCAAAGTACTCATTTACTACCTCACCCAGTTCCTCTGTCTCAACACTGTCCTTAAGTGGTCTAATCCTTTCCTGGCCACCATCTTGCTTTTCGCATGTGAAAAAAAGCTTTGGGTACATCTGGTTCTTTGAAATTTTCACAAGCCCATTTATCAGCTAGTGCTTCTTTTTCTATCACTGAATATCTTTATTCAGCCTCTGTCAGTGAACCCGATGCACAGGTGTACACTATCCATCCATATTTTTGTGAAAGATTACAGTTCCCAATCCCGTGAAAGATGCATTGTATTGTTAGTGTGAAGCTCTGGGTCTATGAACTGTGACAGCCTCATTGGGCAGGAACTTTGCGACTTGGTTTACTATACCCAGGACTCTTTGGATCACAGTCATGTTCTGAGGAGCTGAAAACACTTTGATTGCTCTTGTTTTCTGTGGATCAATTCTGATCCATCTATGATAACCCACTTGAAAATTGGTTGTAAGAATTCACATCTGTTGTTGAGAATAAGCCTTGCTTCCTGTAGGTGACACAGCACAGCTCACACTCCAGCGTCATATTCTGTCTGAGTGGATCCATGGATCAGGAAGGACATCATCCATGTGACCTCCAGCTACATACAGTCCCTCTCGTATGTTTGGCATTGTCCTCTAGAAGGTTTCTGGTGCTGATGTGATGCTGAAGGACAATCTGGAACATCAAAATCTCCCAAATGGAGAAATCAAGTTTGTAAGAAAGGTAGATTCTTCATCGAGGGGCAGATCCCAAAGACCACTATCAGCATCTGCCTTTGTGAAGATGGAACTATTTCTCAGTTTAGCTAAGATTTCATCCACAGTCAACATAGAATGAACTTCGGGTCCTACTGCTTTGTTTAGCTGTGTAAGATCTATATATATTCTGAAAGATCCATTGGCTTTGGTATTGGAACCATCCCCAAGCATCGATGTGTTGGTTCTGTCACAGTAAAATAATCCCTCACTTCAACATAGAGTCAATTTCCTTATTTACCTTTGGCAGAAGTGGATGAGGAACTTTTCTGGGTTTAAACAGGCCCACTGACTTCTTTTCAGAGAGATGCGATATGTTGATATCAGCTTTCCTCGTCCCGTGAACAGGTATGGAAATTCACCTCTGAGGCTGATCTTCTTAGTTTTCCCGTTCCTCCACTCGGTCAATCGGAGGCAAACTGCTGCAGACATTCCTGGTTAAGAGTGAATAACTCTGGTTCTGTAACACACAGAGGCCGTAATTTTCCACTTGGGAGACTAAGGACAGGATTCTCCGGTCCACCAGGTGCAGGTCCGGAAGCGGGATTCTCTATTCCCGCCACCTTCCAATGGGTTTCTCAGCAGTGTGAGTGGCCAGGAGCCTGTAAGTAGCACCAGAGGGTTGTGTTTAAAAGAAATACTGCAGCAATAGAGGTCTGAGCCATGCTACCCCCATCCTGAGGGGGACACTCTGAGTCCACAGACCTGGCACCAATTCATTCCTACCACTACCTATTATGTTCTGTGTTGTGGCCATGGTAAAGATGCACACAGAACATCTAGTTGTTTACTACTAAGATAATGTATTGACAAACTGAACACGTGGAACGATAACTAATTATAATGTAAATGGTAACGAATAAGTCAATTCTCCTAGAGCTGCTACTGATGCAACTGTCTTCTATTATGACTTACTACCAACTGCCAATCTGTGGAGTCACATGATGGATCACCATCCCCACCTGCTGGTCAGAAGTCATACATCCAACTATATACATTGCTATGCATATGCATATCACCACATCCCCCTTCCTTTGGAAATGTGAATGTTCAACAAATCTAACTGTGCTTCACAAAAAATGATATGCATAACAATTTCAGACATGTCCCTTGTATGTAATTCATTGCATGTTCAGACTTTCAGGTTAACGACAGCTTCTTGTTGGTCTCCTCAACCTTGATCAAACACGTGATCTTGTTTCATCTTTTGAAAGACCGGGGACTGGGTTCTCCGCAGCCCGTTTCGAAATCGCGGCCGGCGGGGGGGCAGAGAATCCACTTTCACGCTGTAATCGGACCCGGCGCCGGTTCAGCGATTCTCCGGGACCCGAAAATCACCCTGACCACGAAGTACGCCGCACGGCTGGGGGCCCATTGACAGAGGCCAGCCCAGCAGTCCTCCGCACCCGACCGGCCAGGTTCCCAAGTGTTTTCATGGACGTGTCTCGGTACTTGGAATCTACTGCAAGAATTATTCCGTGGGCATAGGATAATTCATTGTACGTCTCTAAAGCCAATTTCCCCATAATGGGAGTTATTTCTTCAATTACCAGTTGTCTGTTCATATTTGATTTGCTCTTAGATAATTTTTCTGTTCTTGCAATTTCACTTTCAGCCTCTGCACACTCCATTTTAGAACTGTTACATTCATCATTGTCTTGAACAGATTGGATGCTTTGTATTAGCACCTCATTACTCATGCCACATAAAGTAAATAAACTTTCATAGTCTTTCTCTTCTGGCTCATCATCTGATTCTTCACTTTCCTCATCGTAAGCATCATCAATGTAAGCATCATCGTCATAATTATCGTCATCACAATCATCATCATGATCATCTGCTGTAGCTTCTCCTGTGTATAACCCCATACCTGGTACCATGTCATCTTCTGTGCTGTGGCTGTGGTAAAGATGTACAAAGAACATCTGCCACAGGCACAAACTCCCACCCCCAGGAAGCCAGTCAATGTTTGCGGCTTTCTTAGAGTTTTTTAGCCTCCTGCAACCGACCTCCCCCCTCCCCACATGTGCAGCCATGGCGCTCATTCCCGCTTGCAAATACTTGCACTAATTTGAGCCCACTAGACGTCTGCCTAAGTGGGACAGAGTATCGCAGAAGGGTGGAGCATGAAGTGTTCAAACCGTTATCGATATTAATATCCATGCAAATGTCAGTTTTGCATGGGCCTACCGGCATGGGACGCAAACTTTGATATTGCCTCCAGTGAAGGATTGGAGCATGGCGTCAGAATCGTGCCGGTCGCAAACCTGACTTTTTTCATTTTGTGTGATTCTCTGCTCGATCGCAATTCGCATTTCCGGCATTGTGAAGTGGAGAATTCAGCCCATAATGTTTCTGTGATTTTTCTCTCTATACCGGAGGGTTGCATTCAGTTGTCCTCTGAGGTTGAGGTCTATCCCTCCCAGACCATGTAGTTTTTTTGCCTGATGGTAAAATTGCAATTCAGCATGAGAATGAACCAAAACTGCTGTACCTGTGACTCATTTAAAGTGTGTCTTCTTTATCTCAACAAAGATATAAGCATTCCAGTAGCTTCTACTTCATTCCTGGATCTCTCCAAGGAAAGGCAGTGCAGTATCAGTCCGATCAACTGTATCATTGATCTTTTTACCTTTCAGAAGAGTCCCTTTGCACATATTCTCCATGGCTTCTTGCTGCAGCATTTAGTCTGGAAGTGACCTTTCCTTCTACATTAATGGCATTCAGACTTTCTGGCAGGATAATGTTCATGCCTATGTTTGCTCTGCTGTTCCAATTTTTCTTTGCTGGGTCTGCCGTGGGCACTTTTGCTATTTATTTTTCCTGTTTGCGATTGTTTCTTAATTTCACATTCTCTAAAGAGTCAGTTACCTTTGAGATCGGGTTCTCCTTGTCATCTTGAATCATGGATCAGTTTTGCTTCCTAACCTCAGTTTGACTGATCAGTTGGATTGACTTTGTTAAATTTAGATTTCAAGATTGCACGTGGTCAGAGAAGGCTTCATCCATAACTCCGACGACAAATCTGTCTCTGATTTGTTCATCATTCAAGTTGCCATATCCATAGTTCTCTGAAAGCCTATACTGATTGTTGATAAATGCATCAACGCTTTCCCCTTGGCTTGGGTATGGTGTATTGAAATAAATCGGCTCAGCAATTACATTGTATCTCAGGATGAAGCAGGTATTCAGTGCATTGATTACTTCCTCATACCTAAATTTTCATCATCAATATCCTGACTAGGATATTGTCTGCACAGTCACTCATGGTATATAACTATGTACTGACAGATCACTGCTCACCTTTGCAGCGAGGCCTGATATAGTGTGTCATCAGGCAAATCCCCAGTGGAAATTCAGAAACACTTTTCCTGTCTGAAGCCTGTGACCTGCTCAAAGATTTCCAGCAATAGTAGACTTGTTCATTGTTGAACTTTCACTGACTGCCACCAGATAATATTCTTAGCATTGTGTGACTAATACAGCCTATTCACTGACAATACAGAGATAAGTCAGGCACTAACTTTACTGAAGGACATTTTACTCTGGCTATATTTTACAATGAGGTTACACAAGCAGGTGAACAAGATCATGTGATGTTGCTCACTTCCTGTGAAGCTGTGCCCAGGACCTGGTAGAATTAATCCCTCATAGTACTGTCATAACATCATAAGTAATAAACGCAGGAGTTAGCCATGCGACTCGTTGGGCCTGCTCCACAATTCAATAAGATCATGGCTGATCTAAATGTGTTTTAGCTCTACTTTTCTGACAGCCTCCACTGAACCCTCCATGCCCCCACCCTACCTGAACATCACCTTTAACTCCTTGTTGATCAAAGTCTATCCACCGTAATCTTGAATAGATTCAATGTCTTCATTGATGTCTGGAGGAGAGTATTCCAAAGACTAATGAGGAAAGGAGGGAATTTAGAGCAGCCGGTCATCTATGGAGAGTCCTAAGTGGACTATCCAGGAGCGTCCAGCTGATATTCTCCATGTGAGTGCCTGAGGGTGCCTGAGAAGAAGGGCTGCCTGAGAGAAATAGAGGTGCTCCACCCCAATCAGGTGTAGCCACTGATGGATCTCACTAAAAGTGGTCGAGTGCATGTGCTGGATTCAAGTCCTGGGCCAAGGTAAAAGGCAGTCACCATCCTTCCCATATTTATTTTGGTGTTTCGGTCTGTTGGCCCAATGACAATAAACTCACTTTGGGCTGGTTCTTCCATTCTCCCTTCTAATCTGCTGATGGCCTCTGACAACCCTGCCTGATATGCCCATGTCTGTCTGGGAGGGTGCAACATATCAGGAAGGCACAAGTCAACAGGCTCATCACCTGACTCGGACTCAGTAGAAGCCTGACCTACAGCCGTCGTCCGAGTGACGGTTACTTTGGATGTCCCCACCTCTGCCATGCTGTGGACCCTTTTTGGTGCTGTGCACAAGATGAACCCTGAGCCTGCTCCAGAACTAGGGCTGGGATTCTCCCCTACCCGGCGGGGCGGGGGTCCTGGTGTGTTGGAGTGGCGTGAACCACTCCTGCGTCGGGTGGGCCTCCCCAAAGGTCCGGAAGTCTCCGCAACTTTACGGGCCAAGCCCTCACATTGACAGGCTAGGCCCGCGCCGGAGTGGTTGGCGCTCTGCCGGCTGGCATGGACGGCCTTTGGCGCCACGCCAGCAGGGGCCAAAAGGACTTCGCCAGCCGACGTAAGTCCGCGCATGCGCCGGAGCGTCAGGGGCTGCTGACGTCATCTCGGCGCATGCGCGGGGAGGGGGTCACTTCTGTCTCTGCCATGGTGAAGACCATGGTGAAGGCAGAAGGAAAAGAGTGCCCCATGGCACAGGCCTGCCCACCGATCAGTGGGCTCCGATCGCAGGCCAGGCCACCGTGCGGGGCACACCCCAGGGCCAGATCGCCCCGCGCCCCCCCCAGGGCCCCGGTGCCCGCCCACACCGCCAATCCTGCCGGTCAGGTAGGTATTTTGATTCCCGCTGGCAGGAGAGGCTTGACAGTAGCAGGACTTGAGCCCATCGCGGGCCAGAGAATCGCCGGGGGGGTGCCCGCCGACCGGCGAGGTGCGATTCCCGCCCCTGCCGAATCTCTGGTGGCGGAGAATTCAGGACACAGCAGGGGCAGGATTGACGCCGGTCCCCGCCGATTCTCCGACCCAGCGGGGGGGGTCGGACAATCCTGCCCTAGGTCCCACCGAAGTGTGTGTCGCTGCACTGGTGGGGGATGCAGGTGAATGCACTGAAAACGTATCGTGGGTCCTCAGGATCCACATCCGAGGTAGTGTCTGTTACAGAGAAGTGAAAATGAGTGATTGGCTGCATCATCACCAACATTATAAATCATTCACAGGGGTGGCATGTGGCACAGTGGATAGCATTGGAACTGCGGCGCTGAGGACCCGGATTCGAATCCCGGCCCTGGGTCACTGTCCATGTGAAGTTTGCACATTCTCCCCATGTCTGCGTGGGTTTCACCCCACAACCCAAAGATGTGCAGATTATGCGGATTCACCATGCTAAATTGCCTCTTAATTGGAAAACAAAAATAATTGGGTACCCTAAATTTATTTTAAAAATTTATAAGTTTCTGTGGGTGATCGTGGAGATGTTGATGGATCCTCACTGGCACAATCTTGGTACACACTGGCCAGCTCTGCCTGCATGTATTGCGAGTAGCCTCAGCTCAGACTGGGATCTCTCCTTGTAATTATAAGTGATCTTCTCTTGCATAAAGACATATGGACAGACTGTGAGCAGGATAGATACCAAAGAAGATTATAAGGATGCCTGCTGAGTGGACCTCTGTAAGGGGCGAGGACGTGGCTTGTGCAGTACGTGAGAATTGATGAAGATATGAAAGTGTCTGTGAGAGAATAATGGGTGATATCCTTTATTGTGGTAGTGAGTGAGATCCCTGTGAACTGTAAACTTTCAAATGATTGATGGGCTTGTGAGAGTGTGAGGAGAACGTTGAATTACCCTGGTGGACAGATCTGATCATTCATCAGCTTCCTGTACTGGCTGGTGGATCTCCTCTGCAATGGGTTATCACTGGCTTTCCTGGTGCCCAACTTGCAGTCGTTAGTGGTGAAGTTGGTAGACCTCCAGTTCCCATCACGGGGAAAGATATGCTGGAGGATTGCCTCCAATGCATTTTTAATAATTCATTCATGAGATGTGGGCATCATTGGCTGGGACAGCATTTATTGGCCATTCTTAATTCTCCTTGAACAGACTGGTTTACTCGGCCTTTTCAGTGGGATTCTTTCTGCTGCTTGTCACGACGAGTCTTGGGCTTTGCATTAGTGTTTACCAAAGAGAAGGAATTGGTGGATTTTGAGTCTGAGAAGGGTGTGTGGATAGCCTGGGTGACATTGAGATCCAAAAATGAAAATTAAAATTTGAAAATGGCTTATTGTCACGAGTAGACTTCAATGAAGTTACTGTTAAAAGCCCCTGGTCGCCACATTCCGATGCCTGTTTGGGGAGGCTGTTACGGGAATTGAACCGTGCTGCTGGCCTGCTTAGTCTGCTTTCAAAGCCAGCGATTTAGCCCAGTGTACTAAAAGACGAGGTGTTGGGTGTCTTGAAAATTATTAAGGTAGATAAGTCCCCAGGGCCTGATGGGATCTACCCCAGAATACTGAAGGAGGCTAGAGAGGAAATTGCTGAGGTCTTGACAAACATCTTTGGATCCTCACTGCCTTCAGGTGATGTCCCAGAGGACTGGAGAATAGCCAATGTTGTTCCTTTGTTTAAGAAGGGTAGCAAGAATAATCCAGGGAACTACAGGCCGGTGAGCCTTACGTCAGTGGTGGAGAAGTTACTGTAGAGAATTCTTCGAGGCAGGATCTATTCCCATTTGGAAGCAAATGGATGTATTAGTGAGAGGCAGCATGGTTTTGTGAAGAGGAGGTCGTGTCTCACTGACTTGATAGAGTTTTTCGAAGAGGCCACAAAAATGATTGATGCAGGTAGGGCAGTGGATGTTGTCTATATGGACTTCAGTAAGGCCTTTGACAAGGTCCCTCATGGTGGACTGGTACAAAACGTGAAGTCACACGGGATCAGGGGTGAGCTGGCAAGGTGGATACAGAACTGGCTAGGTCATAGAAGGCTGAGAGTAGCAATGGAAGGGTGATTTTCTAATTGGAGGGCTGTGAATAGTGATGTTCCGCAGGGATCAGTGCTGGGGCCTTTGCTGTTCGTAGTATATATAAATGATTTGGAGGAAAATGTAACTTGTCTGATTAGTAAGTTTGCATACGACACAAAGGTTGGTGGAATTATGGATAGCGATGAAGACTGTCAGAGGATACAGCAGGATTTAGATCATTTGGAGACTTGGGCGGAGAGATGACAGATGGAGTTTAATCCGGACAAATGTGAGGTAATGCATTTTGGAACGTCTAATGCAGGTAGGGAATATGCAGTGAATGGTAGAACCCTCAAGAGTATTGAAAGTCAGAGAGATCTAGGTGTACACGTCCACAGGTTACTGAAAGGGGCAACACAGGTGTAGAAGGTGGTCAAGAAGGCATGCGGCATGCTTGCCTTCATTGGCCGGGGCATTGAGTATAAGAATTGGCAAGTCATGTTGTAGCTGTATAGAACCTTAGTTAGACCACACTTGGAGTATAGTGTTGAATTCTGGTCGCCACAATACCAGAAGGATGTGGAGGCTTTAGAGAGGGTGCAGAAGAGATTTACCAGTATGTTGCCTGGTATGGAGGGCATTAGCTTTGAGGAGCGGTTAAATAAACTCAGTTTGTTCTCACTGGAACGACGGGTTTAGGGGCGACCTGATAGAGGTCTACAAAATTATGAGGGGCATAGACAGAGTGGATAGTCAGAGACTTTTCCCCAGGGTAGAGGGGTCAATTACTAGGGGGCATAGGTTTAAGGTGCGAGGGGCAAGGTTTAGAGTAGATGTACGAGGCAAGCTTTTAACACAAAGAGTAGTGGGTGCCTGGAACTCGCTGCCGGAGGAGTTGGTGGAAGCAGGGACGATAGTGACATTTAAGGGGCATCTTGACAAATACATGAATAGGATGGGAATAGAGGGAAACGGACCTAGGAAGTGCAGAAGATTGTCGGGCAGCATTGTCGGCACGAGCTTGGAGGGCCGAAGGGCCTGTTCCTGTGCTGTACTTTTCTTTGTTCTTTGTTCTTTGTTCTAGAACGAATGATGTATGTTGGTGCGGTTTAAATGTAGCGTCCAGCAAGATGAACTAATGCGGTGAATTTGGGGTTGACAAATCCCATCCTCACCCCACCACAGGATATGACAAGCTTCATGTTCTTGCATATATAATGAACTGAAAAGTAAATGGTTTGTTGTGTAAACCATGCCAGCTGGCTGGAAAAGTGTTCTCTTTCACATCCATCACTGCACTAAGACCCAAGAGTGCAAAATTTCCCCCCTTTTTCTCCAGTGATCATATTTGTTTTAAGTTCCCCAATCCCTTTTGGCTATTGATTTTCGACCATTCTCTGGAGGATTTTTGTGTCTTCTGCTGTGAAGGTGGATACAAAATACATGTTCTAAGTCTCTGCCATTTCCCTTTTTCCCATTATTAATTCCCCAGTCTCAACCTCTAAGGGATCAATTCTTACTTTAGCTACTATTTTCTTTTTTATATGTGTGCAGAGTTTTTTTAGTATCTGCTTTTCTATTATTATTCACAGGTTCAGTACAACTCAAAACTCCTCAGATACTTCTTTCTTCTGTTTAGGTGCCCCTGACCAGCATTGATCATGATGTGTTTGAATTTCCCATTCAGTTTGAGGGAGAGAAATGTGGGTCTGAGGCTAGTATTTTAAGCTTAAATAAAGGAAATTACAAGAGCAAATTACTAAAGAACATCTAGCAAATGTGAAATAACAATTCAGGTTTCAAAGACAATTTCGAACTGAAAGAAAAAGCATATAATTGTCCGAAGATGGGTTACAGACTAGATGAACAGACAGATGGAAAAGAAAAGATCAGAAAGGAGGAAACTACAGGCCAGTTAGCTTAACCTCTGGCATTGGGAAAATGTTAGAAGCTATTATTAAATATATTATGACAGGGCAATTCAATAAATTTAAGCTAGTCAGACAGACTCAACATAGTTTTGTGTAACTGAAATCAGGTTTAATCAATTTACAGAAGTTCTTTACAGGATCATAGAATCATGGAATCATAGAATCTATAGTGCAGAAGGAGGCCATTCGGCCCATCGAATCTGCACTGGCCCTTGGAAAGAGCACACGACTTAAACACACACCTCTCCTCTGTCTCCGTGACACAGTTACCCCACCTATCCTTTTTGGACACTAAGGTCAATTTAGCATAGCCAATCAACCTAACCTGCACATTTGGACTGTGGGAGGAAACTGGAGCACTCGGAGGAAATCTATGAAGAGACGGAGAGAAGGAGCAGACTCCACACAGGCATTACTTTGAAGGAGTAAAAGTTGCTGTAGATAAAGGGGAACCAGAAGATGTACTGTACTTTCAGAAGGTATTTAATAAGGTCGTTCATCAAAGGATATTGTGGAAAATAAAAGTTCATGGGTCGGGGTAACATCTTGTCATGGATAGGAGATTGGCTAGCTGAAAGAAACAAAGAGTAGACATCAATCTGTCAGTTTCTGGTTGGAAAGATGTAATGAGTGATGTGCCAAGGGAATCATTGCTGAGTCTTCAACTCTTTATAATTTATATAAATGGTTTGGATGGTACGGTTGTTAAAATAGCTGATGACACATAGACAGGAAAGTAGATTGTGAAGATGACAAAGTAGGCTACAAAAGGATATAGGTAAAGGTAAAGTCACCGTCGTCTCAGGTGACCCTTTAAGCAGGGAGAGCTGACTGGTGGTGATTTAACTTGAGGATCACTGCAACACAGGCGAAGGGCGAGGTTGAGAAGATGCGGCCTTCATGAATAACCAAAAGGATACAGATAGATTAGTTTAATGGGCAAAGATGTGGCGAAAGGCGCATGATGTGCGAATATGTGAGGTTGTCTATTTTAACAGGACCAATAAAATAGAGGCACAATCTCAAAAATGATGAGAGATTGTAGAATTATGAGATGAGAGGGATGTGTGCGCCCTAGTGTATGATGTCTGGCTGCAGGTGCAGCACGTTATGAGCAAAACCAATCGAATGTTGTAATTTATTGTGAGGAGAATTGAATACACAAGTAGGGAGGTTATGCTTCAGTTATGCAGGAAATTGGTGAGGCCACATCTGAGTGCTGTGTACAGTATTGGTCTTCATACTGAAGGACAGATGGAAATGGTTAGAACCATTTCAGAGTATGTTGACTAGATCAATGCTGGGAATGGGTGAGTTGTCTTATGAGGAAAACTTGGACAGGCGAGGCACTTAGGTCCCGGAGTTTAGAAGAGTAAGAATCAACTTGATTGAAACTTGGCAGCGGTGAACGGGAGAGAATGTTTCTCTTGTGGGAAAATCTAGAACTTGTTTAAAGATAAGGTTTCACCCATTTACGACAGAGAACAGGGATTTATTTTCTCCCTCAGGTACGAGACTTTGGAATTCTCTTCCTCAAAGTATGGTTGAGACAGAGTCCTTGAATATCTTTCAGGCAGAGCCAGAAAAATCATGGTTAAGCAAGGGGTGAAAGGTTCTTGGGATAGCAAACATCTGTCCTTAATATTCAGCAGCATTACTATTGCTAATTATGCCACCATCGACACCCGAGGGTTAACCATTAACCAGAGACTTAAATGGACGAGGCATACGCATACATTAAACGAGAAGAGCAGTTTGGAGGCTAGGGATCCTGCAGCCAGTAACACATTTCCAAAGTTGATTAATCCTGTCCAGTGTCAGCATGGTCCAAGTCAAGAATGTTATAGAAAACTCTGGATATGCCTGGATGAGTGCAGCTCCAATAACACTCAAGAAACCCACCACCATCCAGGACAAAGTAGCACATGTGATTCGTAGCCTATCCACAATCTGAAGCATTCCCTCTCTCAATCACGAGCGCACAGTGGCAGCACAGAGTTCCATCTACAAGATGCGCTGCAGCAACGTGCCAATAACCCTGCGGCTTGCTAGTAATACCCTATCTAGGAATTATTTAAACAAATAAAGAATGCTCCTCATTATTGTTCATTTTTCATTTCTGTTGCTTCCCAGCAAATCAGACAGTAAATTCTCGCTCTTAAGCAACAGAGGTGTGACTTACTCACCAAAAAACAGAGTCCTCTTTTGGGCATGTATTGTGGGTTGTTTCACAATGCCTACAATGCCAGGAATGACCCAGCAATCAAAAGGGACTCTTTTTCTTTTGCCTCAGTCAGGAATCCCTCAAAAAGGCCACACAGCTGGAGATGTGTTTGCAGACATCTTCAACCTGTCCCTGCTCCGCTGCAAGAAGACCATAATCATACCGGCGCCAAAGAAGAACCAGGCAACGTGCCTCAATGATTACCATCCACTGGCCCTGACATCAATCCTAATGAAGTGCTTCTGCAGGTTGGTCATGAGGCACATTAACTCCGTACTCCTAGAATGCCTAGGTCCGTTGCAATTCTCATACTGTCGCAATCAGTGCACAGCAGATGCCATCTCACTGGCCCACACGCATCCCTGGAGCATCTTGTCAACAAGGATTCCTACATCAGGCTCCTATTTATTGACTACAGCTCCGCCTTCAACACCATAATCCCAGCCAAGCTCATATCAAAGCTCCAAAACCTAGGTCTTGGTTCCTAGCTCTGCAACTGGATTCTCGACTTTCTGGCCCATAAACCACAATCAATGAGAATAAACAACACCTCCTCCATGATCATCCTCAATACCGGGGCCCCACAAGGCTGCATACGTAGCCCCTTACTATACGCCCTATACACACATGACTGTGTGGCAAAAATTGGTTCCAACTGCATCCACAAGTTTGCTGACAGCACAACTATAGTGGGTTGAATCTCGAACGAGTCAGAATACAGGAGGGAGATAGAAAACATCGTGGAGAGGCGTAATAAATCAATCTCCCCCTCAGTGCCAGCAAAACTAAAGAGCTGGTCATTGACTTCAGAAAGCAAAGTACTGTACGCACCCCTTTCTGCATCAATGGGGCCTGAGGTGGAGGAGGTTGACAGCTTCAATTCCTAGGTGTGCACATCACCAACAACTGTCGTGGTCCACCCACGCCGACACTACTGCCAAGGGCAACAGCGCATATACTTCCTCATAAAAGTAAGGAATTCAGCATGTCCACACTGACTTTTATAGGTTCACCAAAGAAAAGTATCCTATCTGGATGCATCACAGCCTGGTATGGCAACTGCTCGGCCCAGGACTGCAAGAAGCTTCAGAGAGTTGTGAACACAGCCCAATCCATCACAGAAACCTGCCTCCCATCCATTGACTCTATCTACATCTCCTTCTGCCTTGGGAAAGTAGGCAGCATAATCAAAGAGCCCTCCCACCTGGCATACTCACTCTTCTAACTTCTTCCATCAGGCAGGAGATAAAAAAGTCTGAGAACACTCAGTAACAGATTCAAAAACAGTTTCTTCCCCGCTGTAACCAGGATCCTAAATGACCCTCTTATGGACTCCTGTATGCATCACCTGATGTCGGTGTCTCGGCATTTACCTTGTGTACCTTGTGTTGCCCTATTATGAATTTTCTCTTTTGTTCAGGTCCGAAATGATCTGTTTGAGCTGCTCACAGAAAAATACTTTTCAGGGCAGCACGGTGGCCTAGTGGTTAGCACAACTGCCTCACGGCGCTGAGGTCCCAGGTTCGATCCCGGCTCTGGGTCACTGTCCGTGTGGAGTTTGCACATTCTCCCCGTGTCTGCGTGGGTTTCACCCCCACAACCCAAAAATGTGCAGAGTAGGTAGATTGGCCACACTAAATTGCCCCTTAATTGGAAAAAATAATTGGGTAATCTAAATTTATAAAAAAAAAGAAAAATACTTTTCACTGTAACTCAGTACACGTGACAATAAACAAATCCAAATCCAATCCACTTACCTCACTTCCTGCACTGACAAGCGTAGCAGTAGCCAGGTGACAATGCCTGGGTGCTCAGGTGGCACTGCCAAGGTTCCAGGTTGGCAGTGCCAATGTGCCTGTGCCAGCAGAAGTGTCAGGGTATCACCCTGCCCACAGTCTGATCACCCAAGGCCTCCAATGGCCTGACAGGATGCCCCAGCTGCCGTTACGCCTGGTCCATGTTTGCATGGACCAGTGTTAAATGGCACAATGGAAAGGTCTCCTGAGCACAGGCGTTCGTTCCCAGATGTTGGGAGAACCGGGCACCAACTTATGTTAATGAGCCTAATGGCTCACATAATTATGTAAATCTGTATCTCGCCGAGTGAGTGCGAGACCCAGACCGTGACTTCTCCGAGTGTCGCAAATTTCGCGAGAGGCCTCTCGTGAGAATTAACGGCCTCGTCGCATCACTGAGTCGTTCCTGACGAGGCCATTCGATTCTACCTCTGATCTCTGTTGTTAAAACAGGAGGTTGTAGTAAAGTTGAACCCAGTTAAGATTCAATTCCAAGACTTGTTCCTTTGAGTCCTGGCTTTGTCCCTCAAAGGCCGTTCAGAAGGATTTTTCTGTGGATGACAAACTTTTTAATCATTGCTATTTAAAAACAACTGAAAATAACCTCAAATTTCACATGTTAGAATATTCTGAAACTATTACCTGTCTGCACAATGTCAATCTGTGGAGCCAGCAGTAAGACGCTGCAGATCACAGTGAGAAGCTGAAACTTCATGATTTGGTCTGAGTGGGTTGAGTTGTTTCACTGTTGATTTCTCGCTGTGACACGTGACTTCAGTCTACTCTGGATCAGCGGAATCAAGTGGACTCTTCACTCTCTGATTGAACCTGGTACATTTATAGAGCGGGTCCAGCCACTGCACTCTGTCTGACTCAGAGATGCACCAATGTGACTCCAACTGGCAAACCAAAGGCGTCAACCTTAACTATGTTATCAGTTTCTCAAACCAAAAAAAAGTGCAGTCACTGATGCATATAACTCCCACAATGTTTAATATCCCTGGTGTATGTTTTATATCACTGCAAAATAGTTCATCCAAAATAGATATTTTTGCTCTGTACTATTATGTAACTCTCAGTAAGTATGTAGATTCATTTCAGTTTGAAGTTTAAATAATTTTTGAATATCCCTGTCACATAATTTGACAGCTAGACAAACCCAAAACCAGTGTGGACATGTGAAAACAAGCAGTTTGAAAGGTTATGTGAATTAGGCTGCAGAAATACACACAGTTTCTGTGTTTGTATTGGTTTATGTACAGAAAGGCATCTAACACTAAAAGTGTACCCACTGGTGGAGCTAACCTCAAAAATGGGTTCTTGAATATTATAATGGGCCAGGGTTTAGAGAACACCAAAGTATATCATAGAGTTCACCTGACCGACAACTTTTAATAGATTTGGTTATGAGGAACACAAGGGCCCACTCTCCAGATCAGGCCAAGT